>NC_056737.1:37685455-37897955 GCF_019279795.1 Protopterus annectens
GGGACAAGATGTAATGGTGTCTGCTGCATGCTTTATACCCCTGACTACCTGACGTCATGGAAGATGAGCGAGCAACTGACGCAGGACCCAAGACTTTGTTAATCAGGCCGGCTGAGGGCTACTGTAAGCAGATAACTCAAATGTGATGACTGCAACAGTGAATACACTTGAACATCTATATTTATGGTAAGTGTACACAACTGTACTTTTCTGTGACTGCACAGATGCCAACATCTCTTGGGGAGCGGAGTGCTTCCAGAGTGCGCAGTTTCTGATTTCAGTTCCTAGTGTTTTAGTAGCATGACCCATAGATTGTTTTTGCTATTTTAACGTCCGGAATTTTGTTGTGACCTTGTCTAAAAACTGCATTATGAGAAGGCAAGTGCTTTAGCCAGCAACTGAAAGCCTAGAGGTGCCAGGTGAATATCATCTCTGGCAAATTAGCGTGGTCTGTTCACCATGTCATCCCAGTCTGACCGGAAGTGGATCACCTTGGAATGACACCAGAAGCTAAACCAGTTACTGAAGTCAGTCATTTTTTGTTTATATTGTACTGTCATCCAAGGTGAAGGTAAAATGCTTCTCAAAGCTGTCATACCCACCTGGGATACATATTCAGAGAGCTCAATCATGTCTCTCTCTCTAAGGTCTGGAGAGGTACATCTCAAGTCGTTCACAACAACAAACTATGACACAGTCATAATGGTACTTGTGAGACTTGAGTGTATATGAGATCTGGTGAATCCTTGCACCAGACAGGCGGCTAATGATAACCTTCTCCTTGTTCGACCTGGTGAGTGGAGCATCTGTATGTATTTGACTGTAGTCACCTATAACTAAAACGTTTGGAAAAGTTGTGCATTGCCTTAAGGGTTTATTTATTTGGTGAGGCACAGGTGCTAGTGTTATGTGTATTGGGTGCTTTGGGTGTTGTGTTAGGTGTAGCATGTTTGTGTTTTGGAGGTCTCTGGTGTTTAGATAGGTTTCTGGAGAGTTCCTCTGCATATGAAAGTTTGTGTTGGATGCATATTACAAAGAGAAGTTGTGGTGTGTGAGCTGGCAACCTGTTTAGTGTTGCTGTTCTGGGTGTGAGAGAGCAGTTTTTTCAAGATTCTTTGTCTAGGAGCATCTCTTGCAAGTTGTACTTGAGTGATTTAGGAGTAAGGGGTTGTTGGTGTACATGAGGCAGTTACTACTCTATCTCAAACGCATGTCCACCAGGCTGGCAGGAGAAACTGAGCGTAACTTACAGTCCATAATGCGAGGCTTGACCCTGGTATCTCCACAGATAAGGAGAAAAAGATGGGGGTATCAGGCAGAGAGCTATTTTAGGGTGACTAACCTATGGGGGTGTACAGTAGGAGGTCTATAAAAGAGGGGATCTGTAGGGTCTGATGTTAATAGGTAAGAGGTAACATCTCTGCTGGGTGGTTGACTGAACATTTCAAGAGCTACTCTGCTAGATAGCAGCTGCTTTAAGGGAAACTACTTCCATTAGTGCCTTTGCATCTATACCTGCCAAGAGTTACCCCTCTGCACGGTGATGCACGATGGTTTGCTACGTGCAAGTAAGGGCAAAACATTTATTGCAAAGAAACCAGTGAAATAGCCCAAACTGAGCCCTGCACCAGTGAAACAGCTCGAACTGAGCCCCGAACCAGTAACCTTCAATTAGATAGTCCTACTGTACGCTACTGCCACAAGGGTACAGGGGCGTTCTCCAAAAAAAAAATTTACTGATTTTTAGTGCTCAGTCTACAAACAGATCTGAGTTCAGACAATCTGAGTCCAATCTATACTATGCCAACAGGAGTGCAGTGCAATTGTTGTAAAACAAGTATCTACATTTAGTTAGTATTTGACTGGATTACTTTTTGAATTGTTTATACAGGTACCAGCATTCAGTTGATATTAGAACTGCCTTGAATTATTTATTAATTGTTGGGTGAATTGAATGAGTTGTGCATATATAAATGCTGCCTAAAACATTATGGTGCATTATATATACATAGTTATGTTGAGGTGCAAGAAGGAATTAGTTTTATTGACCCTCTTTTTGTGTGGCTTTTCAGATCTGCGTATTGTGTAATCATTCAGTTATGGATAATGGAAGTTCAAAAAATGCAAATAATGTTTAAGTGCCTTCAAAGTCTAATGAAGGGGTTGATAAAATGGACTTTGGTTATGTCTTGTAGCATTGACAATAGAGATGTGCTGTTAAACATCCCTTCTGGGACAATTTAGGTAGCACCAGTAATGCTGCTTTGCTGTATAAAGTGATATTGTGGAAGAATGTGAATATTTATTGTAACAAAATGGCTTTGCAACACTATTTAGTCTGAGGAGACTAAGGAATGGTAAACACCCAGCATTTCCATTTCCTAGTACAGATATGGACTTATGGCAATGCTGGGTAAAGATAGTCGAAAGTGTTAACTGAATTTGAATTTGATTCACAAAAACATGAAAGAGTGGCTAGTGAACTGCATGCTTTGGAGGATGAACTAAAGAATGAATTGCAGTCTGAAATTAATGTTGCATTTCAAAGAAATAACTGAGAAATGCAAAAAGGTGGAATTAGCAGGAATTTCAGGAAAAAAGAAAACTTTTAAGGGATCAACATAATTTTGATGATACTAAACTGTTCTGGCAACGACGTAAAACCACTTTGGTAAGTCATGTCACAGAAAGGTCACAATTATCCCTGATGTCGGTGTCAACATCAGAGAGTCGATCAGAAGTATCCTTAGTAGAGGAGGAAGGGTCAGCGTTTGTTTCCTTTCAAAGTAGTTTCCAGAGAAGTGGCAACTACAGAGGAGAGCTGCTGTGGTAGAAATGTGCCATTTAGAGGTTATTGTGTGGTTGGGGAGGAAGAAAAAAAGAGAGGATGGTAATTTGGAATGCAGACAAACTTTACAGGCACCGCGTGTTGGATTTTGTCTGTGACAAACTGGCATTTACATTTTTGCAGAAAGACTTGAGTTTTGTTCCCAGCATATTTCTATCACTGGGCATTGTTCAAGCTTAACTCTCTTTTTGTTGTGTAGAAAGCTAAAATTAAAATGTTGTGTCTTTCGGCTTTTCCCGGTTAGGGGTCGCCACAGCGGAACTCCGGTCCGCTAATGATTGGTAGTTGATTTTTACATGCCGTGTTGTCAGCCCTGACGCACAGCCTTCAACGAAGGTACGCCCATTCACGCATGTCTCCACGCAGAAGATGCTCTAGCTGAGAATCGAACCAGACAGCGTCTTACTGTGAGGCGACAACGCTACCGCAGTACCACCACCGTTAAAATGTTGGTATAAAAGTAGAAGTAAGGAACAAAAAGAAACGCAAAACTAAGTGTGTGTCTACTCCTCAAATTTATGTGGACAGGAGTCTTACTTAGGTGTAGCACTGCGTTTAATTCAGGCTGTTTGTTGATCCTTCTTGTGAAGTAGTTTCTAGTAAAAAAAAAAAAAAAGTGAATAAAGATTGGGGTTGTCATAATGGTTAAGGTGTTTGCCTTACAGTCACAGAGTGCAGGGTCTGGTTCTCAGATGGGGTAATTGGCTAGGCATAAAATGGCCCACAAAGGCAGTTGCCTAGTACTAATCTATGAACCTATTACCGAATATAGCAATATTACGCTGGGTGTAATGCTAATTACCCACGGTTGGTGGTTTGGTCCCTAGGAAGCCCGAGGACCAAACAAAGCCATCCGTGGGTATATTTAGCATTACCCACACCCAGGCGTGGGTTATTGCTATTATACCATGACATTATTTAAGAAAAGAAACTATTACTTTTCTTAAATAATGGCATAGTATAATGCCTGTTTACTGCCCTTCCAGATGTCTGGCATCCGGCAGTTCTAATGTACTGCGCCTGCACAGTACATCAGAGTTGGGCAAAAGCAACGGAGAAAGCAAGATCTCCGTTGCTTTTAGTGTTTCGCTATGTTAAATGAGTTTAACATAGCGAGACAGTTTTAAAATAAGCAACGGAGATGTCCGCTGCTTATTTTAAAACTGTCTCGCTATGTTAAACTCATTTAACATAGCTTAAACACTAAAAAAAGCAACAGAGATCTTGCTTTCTCCATTGCTTTTAAACACTATTCGCTATGTTAAATGGGTTTAACATATGAGACAGCTTTAAAATAAGCAACGGAGATCTCCGTTGCTTATTTTAAAGCTGTCTTGCTATGTTAAACCCATTTAACATAGCGAGACAGTGTTTTAAAAAAACATGTTATACTAATGGAAAAAAGTCCGGGCGACCGGACCTTTTTCCATTAGTATAACTCGATTTACAACAGGCACGCTGGCCAATCAGCGTGCACGTTTTTCGGCGGTCATGGTATAATATTCATTTGAAAACAGTGTGTATAGTTTTGTAAGTGAATGATGTCACAGTCAGGAAGTGAGAATGAGTGGTATGGGATAACCTCAGCCCATAACATCACTATATTGTCTGTCAGATTTGAAAAAAAAGTAAATTTTTACCACCAGGTATTAAGACTGAAATTTAGCACATTTGGAAATGTTTGTGGGAAAGAATTATCTGAAGAATTTAGAAAGCATTGTTCTGTAGTAAAAAGATTTAATTTAACAAAAGAAGAATGGGGTTCTTTAAGAAAATTAAGTGTAAAAAAAGATTGTTGTATGTAAAGCAGATCAAAGTGGGAATGTCGGAATTTTAAATATTTCTGACTGTGACAGTATGTGTAATTAGAAAATAATTATTCTAAGATTGCTGAGAATTACATTGATACTGGTTTAACAAATCCAAAAGGTCATGATAACAGGGGCATTCAATTTTTTCCATACTGGATGATGATTATTGGCTGGAAAATGCCCCTTAGACCCCATTTTCTACACTGTCCTACATGCGTAAAAGTAGGTAGAATCTACCAGGTGGACCCATTATTTCAGGTGTTGATGGGTATTAAGAAAATGGGGGGTTATTAGATTCTTTACCAAAACGTATGTTAACTTGACGAGTTCATGTGTGAAAAACACGGTGGAAGTTGTTGAGAAAGTTAGCAAGATTAAATGGATGACCTGTTTCTATTGGCCAAGCATAGATGTTAACTATTCATAGGTGTGTACAAGACTAATGGCCCTGGAGCCTTTACAAGCCTAGCCCATAGGATTATCCTGGCATCATGCTACCTGACCTCAATTCCCAGAGCCACTGGAGTGATCCCCAGGGTGAATTTTCTGTTTCTCATCCACTCATCAAGATTTCTCTTGGAGGGCCAGTGAGGTGCTCTGTTTGACATGTATGGGAAGTCTATTCCATAGCATGGGCAGTCTTGTTTGACATGTATGGGAAGTCTGTTCCATAGCATGGGCATTCTCTAGGTTACGAACCTGTCCCTCCAGCATGTTCTGTTGATTGTGGTAATGAGGTTGAGGCCTCTGGAGCTTGTGGTGCGGAGGGCGATTGGGATTTCTTTAGATGTAGCATTTCTAACAGAGCGGAGTCAGACATGGCTTTGTAAGTCAAGCAGAGATTGCCTCTAAGTAGGCGATATGTGACAGAGAATAGTTGGAGTGTTTTGATTCTGTCCATATAGGACAAGTGTTTAAGGCCTAGGATCCTCTTTGTGAGGTACTTTTGCAGCCTCTCCAGTTGTTGCGGTTGTGTAGTGAGGTACATGACAAATGGGGCATTGTACTCGACTGGCCTAATGAGGGAAGAGTAGAGGGAGACATTGACCGCTTTCTTCCTGGATGCAAAACCCTTAGTAATAAGATGTGCCACATAGAAGGACTTTCTGACCACCATGGCAATGTGGTAGTCAAAAGAGAGGTTGCTGTCAATCTGTGTTCCCAGATCTGTTATAACGCCTTCTGTGTTCAGTGGACTACCATCAATGTAGTAATTTATGGGTACTCTGTTTTTCCCAAAAGGGATGACAAATTTTTTTTTGGTATTGAGCTTAAAGCCATGGTTCTGACACCAGTCGTTGGTCTCAGTGAGGCCTTTCTGTAGGATGTTAACATCACTTGGAAAATAAATAATGGCTCCCAACTTGCAATCGTCTGCGAACTTTGTTAGCTAGAGTCCCTTCATGTTGGCCTGGACTTCTGAGAGGTAGATACCAAACAGGAGAGGACCCAGGGCCGATCCCTGTGGGACTCCACTCATGATTGATCAGCAGTCTGACTTGGAGTCAGCTACTTTCACACTGTGGGTTCGATCTGTGAGCCAGTTTGCAACCCACCTAGTGGTATAGAGGTTGATGCCTAGCTTAGTGAGTTTTTCTATGATTCCTGAGTGAGGAATGGTATCAAAGGCCTTGGCCAAATCAAGGTAGGCTGTATGAACCACCTTGCCTTCATCCACAGCTCTGGTGACTGACTCAGAGAAGTCGATCAAGTTGAGCAGGCATGATCTACCCTTCACCAAACCAAACTGTGTGGAATCCAGAGTTAGGAGATTTCCTCTATTCTTGTTTATTAGGTCCATGATGATGCGTTCCATAGCTTTGCATATCAGACTCGTCAGGCTGATGGGGTGATGGTTCCTTTGTGGAAAGGGATGACTGTAGCAGTGCGCCATTTGGTAGGGACAAAGCCTGAGGTGAGGCTGTGATTGAACAGGGCACACAGGTGAGGTGCCAGTTCACTCTGTAGTTCATGTAGAACACAGTCAGGGATATTGACAGGTCCAATAGAATCTGTATTCTTGGCCTTGGCCAGTGCTCTTGTAACCTGTGCAGCAGTAATACTTAGTGCCTGGCAATCTACTGGTATTCTGATTGGTCCCCTGGGGGGGGGGGGGGGGGTAAAGATGGCACTGAATCTGTTGGCCAGTATAGTGGCAATATCTGCTTGCTCAGTATAAGAGGTACCATTGTGCAGTAGCTCGGAGCAAATTTAGATATTGCCTTGGAGATTCTTTACATAACTATAGAAGGCTTTGTGGTTGTCTTTACTATCTGCTGCAGTTCTGTTTTCATAGCTAGCTTTAGAGGATTTGATGGTGGGGGGGATGGATGTGGATTTCCAGGGTGATTAGTTCGTGGTCAGATCTAACCAGGGAGGAGTTGACTATTGATGTAGAGCAGTGGTCGCCCATGGTAGTAATGACCAGGTCAAGGATGTTGCTACATCTAGTGGGGGTAAGAACAAGCTGGTCCAGGACATTGGAATTAATGAATTCCAGGAAACATTGGGCAAGTGCATTGGTATACGAATAGTTTTCCCAGTTAATGGAGGGGGTCGTTGAAGTCGCCCAGTATGAGAGTGTTAGGTTGGACCCTAATATTCTCCAGGGTGCTTAGGAATGTGGAGTGCGAGTCTTGGGACATGGTTGGGGACCTATAACAGACTACGACCTGAATTGCTGTCTTACCCAAGGTTAGCTAATTGCTACAAGATGTCTGGTATGGTAAAATGCTAGACTAATAAGCTAGTGAAAGTGCAGGAGAGGAGAGAACTAGCAGATCTAAGGGAAAAATTGAAGAGCAGACTTTGGCACCTCTCAGAAGCTTACAAACAGTCCTGGATACAGCAAATCTGTATCTGGACTAGACTAGTTACAGGAAAGGTGGGAAACAAGCACAAATGCAGGCTTTTAAACAAGAAAGTTGAAATAGATGGAAAAACTGCTCAAACGGCCAATAAACTAAAAATTCTGGGCCAGAAACTACTCCTCTTGTGGTAGATTGGCTACATAGTGATTACCAATCCCACTGATAAGCTAGAAGGCTTCCCTCCAAGTGGTATACTAGTATACCATCTGGATATGGTTTAAAGTTGGTTTCCTCTTTGGGGGAAGGACCACGTGCCTCATTTGTTATAGTCATTATATTTCGGTTTGACACGTAATGTTTTCAAGACCAAAAAGGATTGTTTTTTGCAGAAAAGTGGTGTGGCTTTGGAAGTTGCTTATATCCCAATGGATGCCATCATCATGTTATGTCTGTGTTTGAAAGAGAGTATATGAGTAATGATGATTTTAAAAATATTGTACTATACGATTTGTTTTTGTATGCAAAGGTAATCAAGAACTGGCAGAGAAGTGTAAATGAGGCTGTTTTAATTTTACAGATGAATTATTTGGTAAAGAAAATAGATTTGGGGGCATTTTTCTGAAGGGGGAAGATGGATGCATGATATGTAGTAAGGTATTTAAGAAAGGTGGTGGTTGTTGTGTCTTTCGATTTTTCCCGGTTAGGGGACGCCACAGCGGAACTCCGGTCCGCTAATGATTGGCATTAGATTTTTACGTGCCGAGTTGCCTGCCCTGATGTGCAACCTTCAACGAAGGTACGCCCATTCATGCATGTCTCCACACAGAAGACGCTAACATCAGCTAATATTTTTTGCATGCTGAAAATGCACATCTGGAGCATCTTATACATGGTTTACCAATATAAGAATAAATAAGGATATGTAGTAAACATGACTAGGTCCTGTGATCATGAGGAAGCTTTCACTGGTTTGGAAAGTCATTTATAGGGCAGGGGTTATAACAGGGCATAGATAATGCACCATATACTAGAGCCTTAAAAGGTAGTCGAAGGTTATAGAAGTTGGCAAGGCAGAGAAAATGTAGTTGCAGTTAGTGAAAATAGGGACAAGATGATGTATAGTGAAGTATACTACATTTGCAGAGACGTTCAAAAGGCTAGTTTATTCGAATTGGAAAATACTAATAGAGATACCTGTTTAGCTAGAGTCCTGCCCAGAGTGCCTTGTTTTTAATAATTGACCATTACATTTAGGGGAAATGATGTTGTATAAAGGGCAATTAATGCATTCCACATTTATTTGGACAGGAGCAATCTATGCCATTCTCTTGACCCTAGGAGCCATATATTGGATAAAATTGGGTTATATTGGCTAGGCTTGTAAGGGCTATTAAGCTGTTAGCTTAGTAATCTCATAAGTACCTCTTTGTAATGGAATGTATAAATGTGGGAAATGTAATATGTATAGTTTAGAATTCACTACCAAGGAAGTAATTTAAATGATCTACCACTGATTTTAAGACAGTTTATTCATTATAAATTATCACAGCTCATTGGGGGCTTTTGCTATTGAGTGCAGTTGTATAGAGTTGTATCTGATGCATAGGACAAGCTGAAAGTAAAAGAAAGTATAGGTACAGGAATCCTATAAGGGATGTTAGAAGTGATTTCCCCAGGAGTACAACATTTAAAGGAAGTATGGGGGGGTACAAGTGATTGATTTAGTTGAATTTGTGGTTTTAGCAGCTGTCAGGAATGTAAGGGGTGCTGATAAATGTTTACAGTTAAATAAGTAGGAGACTTAAGTTTATTTTGAAATTCAATACCATGATCCCAATAGGATTGAATTATGAAGTCGATTGGTCGTGTTTAATTGATAAATTAATTTTTGAATAATTGTTTTAAAACAAGTATCTACATTTAGTTAGTATTTGAATGGATTAATTTATGTATTATGTATATCTGTACCAGCATTTGCTTGGTATTAGAACTGGTATGAATAATTTTTTTAATTTATTAAAAGGTGAATTGAACTATTGGTATATATAAACGCTGCCTAAAACATGATGGTGTATTTCCCCTAGAAGGCATAGTTATGTCAAGGTGTTAGGAGGAATTAAAATGTTTTATTGAACTTCCTTTTGTGTGTTTTTCCGTAAGTCTGTCCAGCCTTGTATGCAATGCTATGGAAAGATTTGTGATGGAACATGGAGAACCTCTAAACACTGGACCTGTCATTGTTTGGATTCATCATGGGCAGGTCATGGTTACTCAAGCTGGTAGACTATTTTGAAAAGGTCACCAAAGCAATGGATGAAGACAAAGTGATACGCACTGCACACTTCAACCTGGTCAAAGCTTTTGACACAATCCCCAACTCAGGCATAGTAGGAAAGCATGCTAAACTGGGAGTAAACCCTTATGTCACCCGATGGATTGTTAACTGGCTCATATGTAGGACACAGGAAATCAAAATAGAAAAAATTACCTTCACAAAGAAACTAGTCACTAGTGGAGTCCTCCAGGGTTTGGTGCTGGGGCCTCTCCTGTTTGGCATTTACATCTCTGAAATAAAAGCCAGTACCAAAGAGTTCTGGCTGACAGTCTGCAGACGATCACAGGCTATGTGCAGTTATTGAGTCCACAAATTACTTGGTCATTCTGCTGGAAAGTTTGTCCCAAATAAATAACTGGTGTCATATTCATGGACTGGAACTAAATGTCAAAAAATACATTATTGTTTCCTTTGGGAGTTGACCCAGTTGTTTGGAATTTGGGAACATCTGTTGACAGTGCCCCACATTTAGACCATCGTATGTTCATTATTGTTGTAAACTCCTTTTTGTATTGGACAGCTTATAAACAAAGGGATTGTGTCTCCAACTGGGGATTACATTATCCCCCTTTACTAAAGCCTTGTTTAGGCCAGCCATTGAGTATTATGCCCCCTTTGGCATGCATCTGTCCAGACACATGCAACAACTTGAATGCTGACAGAGCTACCTCACTAAAAGGATACAAGGCCTAAATAATATGTCCTACAAGGACCAACTCAAACTCCATTAGTATTTGGTATCATACAGACTGCTAAGGGATGACCTGTGTTTAGCATACAGGGCATCCTCCAATGCCTTACTGGAGTCACTTGGCATACAGCCCAACACTTTACTCATAGGTGATATTGATTATCCTGTCATCGACTGGGAACCATACATGACCACAAATATGCTGGCTCAAAGGTTCTTAGACTTAGTCAATGCAAATGCTCTGGAACAGCTAGTCAGCACATCAACTAGAGATTCAAATGTCTTGGACATAGTACTCACTAACATGGGAGAGCATTGCACCCCACACTATGTGATATCCTTTCTGATAAGATTGGACCATAGTCAGTGTCTTTCATTATAATTATAAGGCCAAATCCCCATCAAGCTCAAAATTGCTTATGAATTTTTCCAAGACAAATTGTAATCAGTGGTATAAGAAGATGTTCTTCATCTCACATTGCTGCAGTCATAACCTGTGGGTAGTCCGCTGTCCTCGGTCGGCCCGAATACCAAAGTGTTAGGTTGGCATCGGTCATGGTCGCTCAGATCTGACGTCAGTACGCCATGGTATTAAAGCGCATGACCGACGTCATATCCTCAGTCTTTCTTGCCGCATGGTCCGAAGCAGAAGCAGCGTTTGCAAGTGCCGTTCGGCGTTCTGAAATTTTCGTATTCTGAGTTTCAGACCGAAACCAAGTTGGCTAAGTACCCCGTTGGGGAATATTTTTGTTTTTTCTTGCCTCAGTTAATTCCGGATGTCAGAAAAAGTGAATAATTGTATTTCTTGTGGGAAACAGATGCCGCATAGGGATTACCACTCTCTCTGTATTCCTTGTTTGGGGCCTGAGCACGACGTAGTCGGGTGTCGCTTTTGTGCTAGATTTAATAAGCGCACCATTAAACATAGGTTAGATTGCGCTAGGCTTGTCTTCGGTAAGCGGTGTAATTACAATATGCCGTCGGATCCTCCAACGCCCGCTACCGCTAAGAAGCGCAAGGAAAAATCGTTAAAGTCCAAGCAGGATGAGTCGTCCGTTCCGGACGCCGGTTCTTTAGAAACTACGGTGGAATCTGTGGATCCAGCCGAGGTTTCAGCTGAGTCTCAGGGGGAGCCGTTAATTTTGCAAGATGTGGCCTCTCAGGAGTCGGGTCAGGCTGAGGGGGCCTCTCAGGTTGCTGTACTCCCTTCTTTGCATAAGGTGGTTAGGCCTTCCCCTTCTGTCTCTAAGGTACCTTCCAAGGTCAGGCCTGGTTTGTCTTCCTCTGGTGTCAGTCCTAGTTCTGCAGGTTCTGTACCTAAAAAACACATGCTAAAAATGTCAGAAGATTTGATTTCCTTAATCAGGGGTTCTATGCCCCCTCCAGATAAGAGGCCTAGGGTGGAGCCAGAGGTGGAAGGTTTGGAACATTCTTCAGATTACTCAGTCTTCGGCTGAAGACATTCAGGATTTTCCTCCTTATTCTGATTCAGACACAGAGGATTCCAGTCCTTCTGCTTCTCCTCCAGAGGATTTTTCTTTTTCAGAAACCCTGCATTCTATGAGGGAGCATTTTAAATGGGAAGGTCAGGATTTCTCAGATTCCCGAAAGAGGCTTAGGGAATTTTTGTTTTTACCACAACATCGGCCCTTGGCTATACCTCCTGTTTTGGATGTTGTTCAGGATGTTTTCTCTGAGGCTTCCCTTAATCCAGACTCTTTGCCTCCTGCGCCAGTTAAACCAGATAAGTATTACAGAGTGCCAGAGGCTCATAAATATCTGTATAAGAGCCCAAGGGCTGACCCAGAAACTATTAGCCAGGGACCTAAGGGTGTCAGGGCTTCTGTTGTAAAGAATCCAGTTCCTATGGATAAAGATTCTAGAGCTTTGGATAGGTGGGGTAAAAAAGTGTATACCTCTTCCACTCTAGCAATGAGGGCTTTGAATTGCCAGTTTCATATGTTGAAGTACCAGAATTTTCTCCTTACTCAGTTAAAATCTAAGGTAGATGCTTTGGCAGAGGGCATAGAGTGTAAGGAATTACAGGATTTGGTTCATGCCTCTGATCAGGTGGGTAAGCTTCTTTGCAGTGTGGTTTCGATGCTTTACAGGCTTCTTCCAGGGTGGCTGCCACTGGATCAGTTATTCATAGGCACGCCTGGCTTAAGGATCAGAACTTGTCAGAGCATGTTAAAGCTCGAATTTTGGATGCTCCTCTGCAGTCTGAAGTTTTGTTTGGTTCTCCTGTGGAGTCAGTCTTAAAAAAAAATGGAAGACAAAGCTAAGTCTATGCAGACTGTTAAGGATTTTTTGCAGGTGCAGCCCCCTAAGTTTAGCAGAAATTGGCCTACTAAGGGATGGGCTTACCCTTCTTCTGATTTACAGTCTAGGGGCAGATCTAGACGTGGTAGGGGCAGAGCTCAGGGTTCTTTCAGGCCTAGAACGTGGAGTTCCCCTGCACAATCTACAGGTGAGGGCAGGGGCCAGTCCTTTCGTAAACAGACCCAATGACCTGCATCTTCAGCTGCCAGATCCTTCCTGTCTGGCAGCTCCTCTGGGAGGAAAGTTGGCACTCTTCAGGCAAAACTGGCTTTTAGTCACCCAGGACAAATGGGTGTTGGACATTATATACCGAGGGTACAAGTTTTATTTCCACACATTGCCTCCTTTCAAAGGCATGCCAGACGTTCCTCCTCAGCAAAGGGTGGAGGCTCACAAACAGATTTCTTTACTTCTTCAAATGGGGGCTATACAGCAGGTCCCTCTGTCAGAAGTGGGCCTAGGATTTTATTCTCGCCTGTTTCTTGTACCAAAGAAAGGAAACACTTGGAGGCCAATTTTGGATTTATCTATCCTCAACACATACCTGGACATTCCAAAATTCAAAATGTTGACGTTGCAACAACTTCTGCCTCTGTTGGGCAAAGATCACTGGATGGTAACTCTGGATCTCAAAGAGGCTTATCTTCATATTCCTATCAGGCCCAGTTGCAGGAGATTCCTGCGCTGGCTGGGACTTTACA
Source organism: Protopterus annectens (assembly GCF_019279795.1). NCBI lineage: Eukaryota > Metazoa > Chordata > Ceratodontiformes > Protopteridae > Protopterus > Protopterus annectens. The sequence goes on from NC_056737.1 coordinate 37,698,974, forward strand.
TTATCAGTTCTCTGCATTGCCCTTTGGCTTATCTACTGCGCCCAGGGTGTTCACAAAGGTTCTGGCTCCGGTGATAGCCTTCTTAAGGTTAAGAGGAATACAAATTTATCCTTATTTGGACGATTGCCTGATTCTTGCTCAAGACAAAAACAAGCTACCTCACCATCTACAGTATGTTATGGCAGTGTTAAGGTGCCTAGGGTATTCTGTGAACGAAACAAAGTCCAGTCTTGTACCCTCTCAGGAAATGTGCTTTCTGGGTGTGAGACTGAATACAGCCTCGCAGATGGCTTTTTTGACCCCGGACAAGCAAAGAAATCTTACACTTAACTTCCAACAATTGTCTCTACGGTCCAGGCTGACTGCAAGGACAGTCCTTCAAGCCTTGGGGTTCATGGCATCTTGTATTCTGGTGCTTCCCAATGCCAAACTGCATATGAGGAAGCTACAATGGTATCTCAAAAGTGTATGGACGCAACACTGCCACGATCTGGACACTGTCATTCAGATAATACCTTGCATTCAAAAGGAATTTTTGTGGTGGGCTCAGGAATGTCACCTAAACAAGGGACTCTCTGTGACCCGACCAGAGGCGAGTCAGATCTTAACGACAGATGCCTCAGACAAGGCTTGGGGAGCACACCTCAATGGAAAATGGGTTCAAGACACGTGGCCTGCCAGACTTCAACATTTACATATCAACTTGAAGGAGATGTTAGCAGTCCAATTTGCATTGATGGCTTTCAAGGATCTACTTCACCCAGGACAAGTGTTGATTCAAACAGACAACACAACTGTCATGTGGTACATCAACAAGCAAGGGTGAACCCATTCGTACCCTCTTTGCAGGCAAGCTATGATTTTGTGGGAGACTGCTCTCAGTTTGCACCTCACTCTTCAGGCAAGGTTTCTGCCAGGAGCATAGAACTCCTTAGCAGATGTTTTGAGCAGACAGATGGTGGATCCCCACGAGTGGAAGTTGGATCCTCATGTATTTCGACAGTTGACAGTGATATGGGGGACTCAAGACATAGATCTGTTCGCTTCTCCACTAAATTTCCAGTTGCCAAAGTTTTGCACAAAGATGTTTCATCCAAAAGCTTGGAAAGTGGATGCTCTATCATTCAGTTGGAGCAATCTTCACGTCTATGCCTTTCCTCCTCTGCCTCTCCTTCCCAAGGTGCTCTTGAAGGTCAGACAGGACAAGCCCTCCATGATTCTAATAGCTCCAGATTGGCCACGGCAGCACTGGTACCCTCTGCTGAGGAGTTTAGTACGGGAGCCTCCTTGGCCTTTGCCTTCAATTCCACACCTTTTATCTCAGGCAGGCAATCATTTCCTCAATGTCAGGATACAGTCCCTGCATCTGACAGCCTGGCATATTCTGTTCTAGAACCTGGAGGGTCGCAGCTTCCTCAACAAGTTTTGAATGTCATTTTGGAGGCCAGAAGGCCTAGTACAAGGAAAGTTTATGCTGATAAATGGAGGAGATTTTTATTTGGAGCAAAGCAAAGAGCTTTGATGTTTCCAGGCCTAATTTGAGTGTTTCACTTCAATATCTTACAGAATTATTAGACAAGGGTTTGTCTTTCTCCTCTGTAAAAGTTCATGCTGCAGCCATTTCTGCTCACTATGACTGTGACCCACCATTATTCTCTCATCCTTTGTTTAAGCAATTCCTTAGAGGGGCAAAGAACATAAGACCCCAGCGAGAGCTCCTACTCCTTCCTGGGATCTCAATTTTGTGTTGGAAAAACTTACTTTACCTCCTTTTGAACCTGCAGCTACATCTGAGTTGAAGTTGAAGTTTTTGTCTTGGAAGACTGCTTTTTTGTTGGCCATTACGTCTGCTAGAAGGGTATCTGAATTACAGGCTCTAATGGCAGTTGAACCCTTCCTGATTTTTCATAAGGATAGGGTATCTCTGCGTACTAACCCTACTTTTATGCCTAAAGTGGTTTCAAATGTGGCCTTGAACCAATCTATTCATTTGCCTACTTTTATGCTGATCCCCAAAATAAAGGGGAGAAAATTTTGCACACTTTAGATATTCACAGGCAGTTGCGTTATTATTTGAGCAGGACTAAAGGGTTCAGACAGTCTCAACAGTTATTTGTTTCTTTTGCTTTGGGCTCTCAGGGGAAACCTGTTTCAAAACAAACTATTTCTAAGTGGATTGGCCATTGTATTGCTTTTTGTTATTCTCATCATGGTAAGGAGATTCCGGCTGGAATCAGACCTCATTCCACTAGGGCTACTGCCACTTCTACTGCTTTTTAAGGGGTGTAGCTACTAAAGATATTTTGGAAGCAGCTACTTGGAGTTCAGTGCACACTTTTTCTAAACATTATCATCTCCCTCTTTATTCCATATCTAGGGCTGGGTTTTTCACTGCAGTCTTACAGGGCATGTTAGCAGCTCCCAATGCTTTATGATTTTGCCAACCTCCCTTTACCTTTGCTTTGGGATTCTACCCACAGGTTATGACTGCAGCAATGTGAGATGAAGAACATAGTACAGTTTTGTACCTACCATAAATGTAGATGTTCGAAGATCCACATTGCTGCAGTCCAATTTACCCTCCCTCCTTCCCCTCTGTAGTTTGGAGTGGTTGTATGGTTTGGGTTGTAAATATTGTTTGTACATGGGTTTTGGAGGTTTTTCTGTTTTTGGCTATGGCCTTTCTTTTTAGGGCCTTCTGACATCTGGGGCAAGAAAGACTGAGGATATGACGTCGGTCATGCGCTTTAATACCATGGCGTACTGACGTCAGATCTGAGCGACCATGACCGACGCCAGCCTAACACTTTGGTATTCGGGCCGACCGAGGACAGCGGACTACCCACAGGTTATGACTGCAGCAATGTGGATCTTCGAACATCTACATTTATGGTAGGTACAAAACTGTACTGTTCAAAGCCCCCTTGAACGTAGATAACACAGACTCCTATGCAGAGGTGTACACCAATGCCCTGTGTAAAGACTTGAGTAGTTGTATAGAATTGGCTGTACCTGACTGGATTAAAATCCGGTCTTGACAAAAAACAATTCACCCTGGTGGACCTCCATTATAAACAGGCTATACAACAACAGAAAGAAACTATGTAATGTCCAAAAACAAGAGGGAGCTGGCTTTACAGAAGAAGAAATCTCTCTACCCTAAGCAAACAACTTGTAGATCTTGCAAAGTCTTCCAAAGCTAATTATGAAGCAAAAATAGCTTCCCTGGCTAAGGGTAATCACAAGGCATTTTTTAACTACATCTGAAATCTAAAGGGGAATACCTAGCTATGCGTTGAATGGGTTCTGGATGACACCACCCATTACTCGACCAGTGGTAATAGCCAACCTGCTAGCTGGCAGATTCGGAGCAAGCTTCACCCTCCCCTCTCCCCACTGGTCATCCTCCAAAGTATACCTGCCACCATTCCTCAGCCTGTTCTCTCAAGATTACAGGTCATCTCTGTGCTCCCCAAGGCCAAAAACACGGCATCAGTGGGACCAGACAATATTCCAGGTTGCCTTTTAAACAACTTAAAACATGACCTAGCAGACCCACTTGGATCCCTGTTTAACCGCATCCTGCAGACTGGATATGTTTTGGCAGAATGGAGGACAGCAACAGTAATCCCTCTGCACAAAGGGGGGGGACCATCAGCTGATCCTGGGAATTATAGACCCTTAAGCTTGACTAGACTTACTTGCAGGGCCATGGAAAGAATCATTATGGACATAAAATCAAATTGGAAACAGTCACACAACTTGTTGCTGGTTGTGGCACACTAATGTCAGAAGAACAGTATACTGAACGGCATAATAATGTGGTGAGACTGTTGCACTGGGGATTGTGCAGACATTATGGTATCGAAGTGGCTGATAAACATTGGAAACATGAACCACAAAGCATCATAGAAAATGAAGTTTATATCACATGGGATCACCCATTACCAACAGTTCAAAAGATAGATGCTAGAAAACTAGATATAGTGGTCCAAGAAAAGAAGACAAAGGTAGCATTGATCATTGAAATTGCTACACCAAGTGACTACAGTGTCTTGCGTAGAGAGAGACAAAGTCATAAAATATCCGGATTTGCAGGCAGAAACGAGAGCAGTGTGGAAGAAAAATACTCAGTTCCAATAGTAGTAGGAGCAATGTGTCTTATAAAAAAATAATTTACAGTTTTATTTAGATATGTTACCAGTACATGAAACTCAATATGAATTGCAGAAGGAGTCATTACTGGCCACATTGCGGGTGCTGCGAAGAGCACTACTGGCTGATATCAAAGATTGAAACAATACTAATTTCATGAACGTTAATCTTACTTTGACTTAGAAATAGGATCCATTCCCATCATGGTATTAGAAACCCAAAAGACTTGGAGAAATAAAAAAAAAAAAAAAAAAAAAAAAAAAAAACATTATCAACAAGAACATAGATAATCTCCAGACTCTGAACCCAACCCAGTTCAGATTCGTGGAGGGTAGATCATGCCTGTTAAACCTGGTTGACTTTTTTGAGAAAGTCGCCAAAGCCCTGGATGAGGTAAAGACAAGTGCATACCATCTACCTTGACATAGCCAAGGCATTTGACACAATCCCTCACTCTGGTATTATGGAGAAACTCTTCCAATTGGGAATTAACCCTTATGTCACCAGATGGATAGCCAGTTGGCTAACAGTTAGGACACGTATGGGTGACTTCTTCTCTTGTAAAAAGCAGTCACCAGCGAACCACTGAGTTCTGTGCTTGCCCTTTACTGTTTGTAATTCATTTCTCAGAGTTCAGGCAAACTTGGACAGCCTGTGGCTGACCAAGTTTGCTAACTACTTGAAATTTGGAGCAATCCTAGACTCCTCCACCAATGCTAATATACTGCAGAAAGGTGTAACGCAGGTAAATGATTAGTGCCAAAGCCATTTTTTGATGCGTAATGCAAACAATACATTATTATTCCCATTGGGCAAGCCAACATCCCTGCTGATTACATTTTAGACAGCACCCCCCCCGCCAAGTGTAGACCCAGTGGTACATGATCTGGGCATTCAGGTTGATAGCAATTTGAACTTCGTCCACCATGCATCCACAGTAGTAAGGAAATCTTTCTATGTGGCACATCTCATAAGTAAAGCCATCACATCTAGATCTAAGGATGTTATAATTCCATTATACTCAGCCCTCATCAGGCTGATAATTGAGTACACTGTTTCCTTTTGCGTGTATCTCACCAGACACTTGCAACAGCTTGAGAGACCACAGAGGTTTCTCGCCAAGAAAATACAGCGTACACAAAACAAGTCCTAAGCGGAAAAACTGAAAGTCTTGTCACTGTATTCTGCCTTCTGTAGGGTGCTAAAGTGTAACCTGTGGTCTGGCTTACAGGGCAGTCTCTGACCAGGCCCTGATGGAAATGCTAAGCATTTGTAAATCAAACTTTCCAAGGATCCTAGCCTCGGTCATAAACAAATCAATCTGGAAAAGTAGATGCATCTCCCAGAGACTACCCCTTCTCTGGAACAGGCTTCCCATTCGGATGAACCAGCACCCCTCCTTGACTCTTCAGACGCAACCTAGATCACTGGGTGGGTGACCATAAATTCACTTCTAGGGTGGTGCCTATGTCCCTTATCGACAGAGGCAATAGATATTAATTACCATAGACTCTTACCTCTCCAAACTTTGCTCACCCACCTACTCACAATTGGGAGAACATGGGATAAATATGGCAAGGCTTGTAAAGGCTCTAGGGTTGTTAGCTTAGTAACCTCCTATGAACTTGTAGTATAAATTATTGACCATAGAGTTGGTAAGGCCATTCTAACACCAAATGGGATAGTGTAATTCAAGCACCAAAAGGGAAATCAGCTAGGCTTAAAATGGCCCGCAAGGGCAGCTAGCATAGTACTTTCTTATTAACCTATGGCTAATTAGTAGAACATATAAAATATTCCAGGATACCTTCTATACTGATTCTTATAGTTTAGAAAAGATTGGGAATAGAGACAGGAAAAGCATTTTACAAGAGAACAATGGGGTGACACATGTATGGCTCCCAAGTATGGAACTAAGTCCAGAAGGCTGTACAGTTTCTGTTTGGAAGTGTTTGCATAGGTATTTTTTATACTTCAAGCATACTTGAAAGAAATTTTGCTGTGGTAGGTAGCAAATATTGGAGGTGTGATGGGGAAAAACGGGTAACTTGGTATATATTTTTGGGAGTGGAATGAGCCGGCAGATTTTAAAAATTCCCTGCATAGTACTCGCTCAGAAATAATGGGGGAGTAAACGGTTACAACTAAGGAAATTAATCTTTTGACCAGGGGCACAAGATCTGAATTGCCTAGACATAGTAAGGCCTGTGGTGCTGCGGTAGTGTTGTCGCCTCACAGTAAGACGCTGTCCGGTTCGATTCTCAGCTAGAGCGTCTTCTGCGTGGAGACATGCGTGAATGGGTGTACCGTCGTTGAAGTTTGTGCATCAGGGCTGGTAACTCGCACGTAAAAATCAGCTACCAATCATTAGCGGACCGGAGTTCCGCTGTGGCAACCCCTAACCGGGAAAAGCTGAAAGAAGAAGAAGAAGTAAGGCCTTGTTATATTTAATTTTGTTGTCCACTAAAAAAAGCAAGTATAAACCAACTGTATTTGAAGTAGCAAATATTGTAACGGAGATGAAAGGACTGGAAGTGGGATCTTTAGAAAAGGGAAAGAGCAAATTGCATAGAAAAAAAGGAATTTGTGTGAGCAATACGTGCAGAATAATGTTTAGGAGGAGTGAGGTTTGAGGAAAGGTGATAATTGAGCAGTTTGTTTAATGTTGGACTGAGTGTCAGTGCACATATAATGTTTGCAAATGGATTTTTATATACTGTTAATGTATGTCTGCCTATGTCTTAAGTGATAGCTTAATATAAAGGTGTTTAAAAAAGTCTGAATATGTCACGTAAGAGGATTAATAGAAGAATTGAAAGCCAGAAGAAAAGAAAGTGCTCAGGCAGGTTATAATGCTGCTGAATTCTTAAACTGTATAATGGCTTGTAAATATGAACAGGAAAGTAGAGGAATAAAATGGAAGTCAAAGTTTGTAGTCAAAACGTTTGACTTCTCTAAAGGAGTAACCAGGGCAAGAAGTAATTTTATCCATATTGGACTGAATTATATGAACTTGGAATATTAACTTAATTTATGTTGTGGTGCCCACCACTGCTACCAGTATGTGATGGCCACCAATATGTGTCGCCCCCACATAGGGCCAGTAGTCAAGGAGCCTGAATCCTCACCACTGACACTGGAGAGGGACGTGCACTTGGAATACAAATGATTGCACTCAGTATTTCCAGATGCAGACCTCTCTGCATAAAGTACAATTTCCCTTAAGAGCACACATGGAACACACTCAGACTGGGGTCTGGGTGTCTCTATATCTGTCTCCCTCTGTGTCCCCATTAAGACTCCCCACTGGTACAGCTGTAGGGTTAGGTCCTCAGCTGAGTGTCCAAGTCAAGTCCTCCAGCATCCTCTCTGTAAACCAAGTGCTTTGTGTTCCTGCCCCAAGTAGCTGACACTCACACACTGAGAGATTTGATTTGCGCATACACACACACCTGGGAAAGGCTGGCACAGCTTTACCTGCTATGCCCCCTTTTGCCCAGAGTATAAGGTAGTTATCACTGCCACCAGACACTCCACAATCAGCTACTCCTAAGGTTCTTAAGAAAGGGTGTCTAATTATACTGTGCAATATTAATACTAATGCAAATGGTAGTAGTTCACCAAGATGGCTAGGCCTCCTGGAGTGGCCCATGCAGCGTCTCCAAATAAATATAAGTACTCTCAAAGGTTAGATACTTTCTACAAGGACCAGCCACAATAAAAGTTTTAAATATATTTAATAATAAATAAAGAACATGAAAATATTGAATAAATATTTACAGTAAACCGAAGTTCAAATCACAGAAAATATTGAAATTAACATTGATGGACAGACTCGCATAAATAAAGAACAACACTTTATGAACTAAGCTTCACTATATTCCTGACTGAATCTAAAAGAATTACTGTTCCCTAGTTAAGTTACTTACTACTGCAAGGGAAGATGCTATGGGTGAGGGCCTTACTAGTCGGGCTTCCCAAACAGAATACTCTGTACTCTGAGATTTCCCTTTTTAATATCTAAAATGTTAAGCCTAACTAAGAATAATTACCAAAGTAGAGCATCATACAGTTAATGTAGGGCGTTTGTGCCGAAGTAACATAGCAATGTTATAATATAAGGATATTCCAAGTCAATACAGCTAAATTAAGGTCAGAGCAGTGTCTCCTGCATTGATTACAATACTGCAAAGGCTGTTTAGCGAACTATAACCTATGCAACTGCTCTAACTAGTTACTTTTTATTGCCGTTTTTTTTCTTCCAGTATGTTTATGCAGCATGCACATACCTTGGCTCCTTAGGATTGTTACTGAACATAGAAGTGGTTAGCTATATACCTGCCTGTCTCGTACACTGTTCCACTCTTAAAAAGACTATAGCTGTTGAATCAGTACTATTAACCGCGTCTGCTCCAGTTAAAGGCAATCGATAACAAGCTATGAGGACCCGACACTTCTTTTAATATAAGAACACCGGACTAGAGTAGACCCGGTACTTTTCTTTAATATAAGAACTCTGGACTGGAGTAGCGCTCCGGTGCTTAACCTCCATTTGAGTGGTTTACCTTAATTACATTAGGATGATACCAGGGTTTACCTTACTTAAATCAGGATACAAATGCCATACTACGACTCGTAAAGCTAAAACGCTGATAGATAACTAATAATTTACATTCAAACCTCCAAGTGAGTGGTTTAATTTGCAATAATGTAGGATAAAAGTAATACTCCAAGGGCTGTAACACTTAAAGCTGACTGCATACTATGAGAAGGCTGGACTCTAATAAGATATCACTGAGTCAGAGTTTCGCTCCGTAGTCTGGTTTACAAGTGTATGAAACAGCAGTCTGGTAAACACGTGTATGTACAGCAGGGCATTACAGCTGTAGAATACCCTCTAGGCTAAAACACTGAATTAGGCTTAGCATTCTTATTATGCTGGCCCCAGCTAATTCATTTTAAATTACCTAGATACATAGGGGTTCTATCCTCTATAAAGAATTCAGGTAGTACTTAGTGAACAAGTACACAAGCAACTACTACCCCGTTCTCAATTCAGGGCCTCTGTACCATGACATGTTTGGACGCCTAATGCATTCTTTACTGCTTTATTTTACCAAACCTTAGAGTTGCTGTTAAGTTGATAGTCTAAGTTTTATTGTATTATGTTGCACTAAAACCTGCTTCTGCCTTGCATTCAACTGCACTAACCTAATTGAATATCTGGAATACTAGCATGTATATTCCTGGTTAAAGGGATTACAAATTTACTGTATTTTCTAGTATGTTGCTTAAAAAGTGTGCCTGACCGACTACTTACTTCACCACTGTTTTCTCTCCCTTTATCTACCCAGCACTCCAACCTGCCTGACCTGTACTGGGTCTTGGGTTTTTTAGCCCTGATTAGGATTGCTGCCTCCTCCCCATGCTAAGGAACATAGCCAATCCTCTCTGGACATCATTCCCCTCAAGGACACCAGAAAGTATGTTGTATACCCACTGTTTGTAAGATTAAAGATACACTTTTGTTTATCAGCCCAGATGTACATTATAAACTTCCTAGCCAGGACAGCCAGCAGCCAAACCTTTCTCTCCTCCCAACCTCCATAGCTTCCACTCCTATAGCCTCCTTATGCTACTACTACTGTGTAACCCTACCTTATCACACGGGAGCTGCTACCCCTGAGAGTAGCCTGGTTGCATTACAACCATTGCCCACTAGGTGGCACCCTATTCCTTTGGTCTATTCTCCCTGCTTAGTTTTCTCCATTCTGATATTTTAACTCTCAAACTTCCACTTTCCTCACCATATTTATCTATCTACCTGCTAGACCCAATTTACCCCGCTGTTTACTTTACTTTTCTCACCTGCACAGATTACTATCTCCCTTTAAACTAACCTTACAGTCCGCACTCCAGTGATTGTTTTCCTGAAATCAGTCCTACTCTAGCTCTACCCGCTCCGTTTGCCCTGTGGGCTCATTCCACTCCCCTACCCTGCCCCCAAACTCACCCACCCCCAGTACTCCTACTCTTATACTTCCCTAACCGCACCCCACACTTAGTCAGCCCTTCCCATTAATTACAACCATCCTATCACAACAAATCCTTTCCACAAACCCGCACCCACTCCCACCTTGATAATCTTCCACACCTCTCTGTCACCCCACCCATTTTCACTAACCCATCTACCATCCCAGCAACAATGTATTCCCTTACTCCCACCTTATCCCAAAACCCTAAAACATATAACTACCTCATACCTCCACTTGTAATACGTCGTTTTCACCGCATATGAATTCCACTACCTACCTAACTCTCAGTATCCTTCATCTATCACAATCACTAGCATCCAAATACACACCCCACCACCAATACTTCCCCACCTCCTCACCAATTGCACTACCCTAAAACCTCTCCATCCCATACATCCTACTTAAACCCAAGGACTAAGAACTATTACCAACTCCTACTGAAGTTCACCAAACTCATAAGGAGTATATTACCTAACTTCATAACCAGCGGTGACATCCACCCTAACCCAGGCCAAAGTCACCAGCTATCTCTAATCCCATAAATAGTACTCCTACCAACTCAAGAAGCTCACATAATGCCCCGAAATCATTCCTAGTCTGCCACCTAAATATCAGAAGTTTAAATAAGAAAATCCACTATATGCACGCCCTCTTAGACATGTAGTCCCCTGATCTACTCTGCCTTACAGAAACGTGGCTCAAACCCACTATCCCTATTAATGAAATATTACCCCCCCCCAACTATAACATAATAAGACTTGACCGTAAGGGTAGAAAAGAAGGCGGAGTAGCCATCCTATATAAATCCACTCTCGAGATATCCACAATTAGCACCCCACAACACCTAACAACTTCCAACTCCAAAATAATCATCTCAAAAGTACAACTTAAACACAAATCTATAAACATAGTATGCAGCTGTATTCCCCCAGGCAACAACATAGCCACCTTAGAAAGCACCCTTCAATGGTTATCCACGACCCACCCCCAAGAAACAATCTTTCTCGGAGACTTTTAACATCGACTGAATTACTTGTTCAGCAAATTTCCCCACCACCCATATTAACTTATATGGTTTCTCCCAGACTGTTACCACCCCCATCAGAGTTTCTCCCAGACTGTTACCACCCCCATCAGAATCGACAAGCCCAACAAAAAGGAAAGCATCCTAAACTGAATCTTAATAAATAAAATCAGGCACCCTACCTGAAGACATGCGCGATCACCTCCTAACCTATAATAAAACCACCTTTAAAACCCTTGGGTATACAAAGAACTTTAACCTAACTAGTTTCCAGGACGATCTTAACTCATGTAAATGGGCCAGTCTAAAAACACTTCCCCCTTGATGAAGCAGTCTCTGAATTCAACACTAGATTCCTAGCCGTCTTAGACAGGCATGCTCCCACACGTACAATCAGAACCAAAAATAAAATTGCTCCATGGCTAACCAATACTACTAGACAAAAACTTACTGTTAGAAACTCGGCATGGACCTCCTGGAGAGCCACCAAATCCCCAAAAGCCCACATTACATTCAAACAAATGAAAAATGAAGCAAAAAGGTCTATTCTGTTAGACAAACAAAACTACTATTTAAATTTATAGCAAAAACGCCAGAATCAGCCTCAAAAATTCTGGTCAGGTCTAAATAAACTGCTCCTCCCAGGTAAATCCTCTACCCCACGCCCTCAGCTGCCCTATAACTACCTCCTAAATGTGTAGCTAAAACCTTTAACACTTTCTTCACAGAAACAGTCCAGTCCCTTGCTAATAATCTATCTCCTACCACCTCGCCTACAATATCATCTACTCAAGAAAATATCCCCCACTCAAATTTGATCCTATCCCCACAGACTACATTAAATCCCTACTTAAACTAAAACCTACCACCCTGGCAGCTGAACAACTTCCTGCAGAGTTTCTACAAAAGGCCACTAATGTTATAGCTTACCCTATCTCCATCTTAATCAATCGCACTATCCACGAATCCTACATTCCCTCCATCTGGAAAATATCTCATATTATTCCACTTCATAACTGAGGAAACTCCACCGAACTCTCCAATTACAGACCCATAGCCATACTCTCTCCTTTAGCCAAAATAATAGAGAAATGCATATAGAAACAACTCCTAACCCACCTTACTCAGAATACTGTCCTAGCTCCAACCCAGCATGACTTCAGACCAGCCCATAGTACTACTACCTTCCTTTTCACGCACTATAAATCAAAACCGTAATCAGTATATGTTCTTCTCTGCCCTCTTTCTCAATTTATCTAAAGTGTTCGATATGGTAAATCACCACCTACTCCTAGACTCTTTAAAATCACTCTCCTTATATAACCCAGCACTCATCTGGTTCCACTCTTACCTGCATGGCAGACAACAAGCTGTCCTGTGGAAAGACAACTTATCCCCCCTTCTACCTGTCACCCTTGGAGTACCCCAAGGTTCTATCCTGGGTCCCCTCCTTTTCTCCAAATTCATTAATGACCTACCCAGAGTTATCCCAGATGCAACTTGTGTACAGTATGCAGATGACACTATGCTCATCTGCACTGCCTCCACTCCCACAGATTTACAATCCCTATCCCAAATCACTTTCAACAAAGTAGAAAACTGGCTCAATAATCGTCATCTCCTACTGAACCTAAACAAAACCAAACTACTACTTTTCTCCCCCTCCCATAAGCTAACATTACCATTAATTACAGTCTCTTCCAACAATGGCACCATAATCACTCCCGAACGTTGCACTAAACTACTAGGGGTAATCATTGGTAATAACCTGAAGTACGCTGCCCATGTAGATAAAAAGATAAAAACAGGCTCCATGTATAGGATTAAGCAATTCTTAACCCCATCTGCCAGAACTGCCATAGCTCACACGCATTTTCTTATAACCCTTCTCTATGCCTCACCCATCCTCACAAATCTAACCAAATCTAACCTTATCAGAACCACTAGCTGCTAAAACAATATAGCTAGATTTGCCACAGGCCCAGCCTATAGAACCCGCCACTGTCAAAATCTTCACAAATTAGGCTTGAACTATCCAATCAGATACGTTATAACCAACTCATAATGATTCATAAAATCCTAAATCAACCTACCAGTACCCCCATTCTGACTAATATTATTACCCCCTACAGCAACCTAGCATCCCTCCATTCATCCAACAAAATGCTAGTACAAACCACCAAAGCCAACAACTCAGCTGGAGATTCATTGTTTTCCAACTCTGCTGGAAAAAAATGGAACTCACTTCCAGCTGAACTAGCCACCACATGCTCCTTGCCCGAATTCAAAACATTCCTAAAAATGTACATGAACAGTGACTGGCTCTGCCCTTGTCTAAACCTTGACTAACCCAATCACAAATCAGAATAAGCAAAATAAACTCAGCCATGACCAGTTCTATACCCTGACTAACCTATTTAATACCAAGACAACTTAGCTCATAGAGGTATATACCCTTATATCTTCTCTTCCACCCTCAAATCACACAATTCCCTCAACCATTAGATCTCCTTTATCCCACCATCAGGAAGATAACTTACTTTTCTGCCCTCATTAAATTACTTCCTTCTTACCTACCACCATTAAATTAACTATCATCTTTACCTTCTATCCGAAAAGTATTCTCTTTATTACGCGCTGCTCAGACATGTAATTTTTATTTCTGTATACCTAATCCATCTACCAACAATGACAGCTTTTGTCTAAATGATTATTTCTAACTACATGTAACCTTGACTTATTACCTGTCACTGATGTTGTTTAATGTTTGCAAATTTTTCTTTAACCACAATTTTGACTATAACCGGTCACTGATGTTAAATGTTTATAGACTTCTCTGTAACCACAATTTATATTGTAAATTAATTTCAATGTGGAGCTTTTCTCCCCGGGCCTCCGCTGAAAATGGATATGTATCCAGTTGGACTTTCCCAGTTAACAAATGTAAAATAAATAAATAAAATATAATTTCCAAGAGGGCTGGCAGAATCTGGTCACTTGACTCTAGGTTCTTTCAGTATTCCCCTTTGAAGCTGAGATAGGAATTTAGCACAGATGGCCACAGTACACATCTAAATGTTTATGGCAAGTGCCTGGAGCCTAAACTCTTTTCACTGAGCTGATGAACAAAGGCTCTTTCCCAGACCTCGCGCCTTTGATTCTATTCTGCACTGTGGGGTGCTGTTTTAGTGGCTTAATAGTATATTTTCATTTCCCTTATTTTTCTTAAAGTAAGCTAGCTGGTACATTTAATTCAGTTGCAGTAATGCATGTACATTTCTTTTCATTTCAGCAGGGTGCGCTGTTGATAATATTAACACAAGCAAACTTCACAAATACATTTTCGGCACAAGCATTTGTATACAAATGTTATACAGTCCTAATAAATTTGTAACACAAACATCTTGTATAAATCAGTTTGATATTCAAAGGACATATTCTTTACAGAACTCCAGCTGGCTATGCTGGCACTTGCCCCTATCTTCACATGTATATCCTTAGTTTTAACAGGATCTTGTTTAGGTCAGAGATTTATTTCATTAAAGAATTTGAGAAACTGCCATCAAAGTAATAATGCCTCACAAAGATGCTAGAAACTGAATGTATCGGAACAAACAAAAACATTCAGATTCTTCCCACATCACCTTGGTAAAGGGAAACAAGACTGCAAACATACAATGGGAGGAAGTGGTCCTCTCCTGAACCTTCTAAGGAATTTGAAAAACTAAAATTATTGCAATGTTCAAAGACCCAGGACATTAATGGAGGAGGGAAAAAAGTGTCACCTTAAAGAATGCCCAGAAGGTTGTTGGAGCAGAGACTTCAGAATACAGAAGAAATGTGTTTTCAGATATCGGTGGATATCAGAAAGATTCATGGTATGATTATTTTTCAGAATATCCAGAAGATTTTGATAAAAATTATTAGCAGATGGCTTGTAAATAACTAATCAGGTTATATATGACTGAAATAAGTATTTCTGATCATTTTTGAGCATAATTCAGTGATTATTTTGTCATAGCCCCTTTAAGAAATGGTGGCAGAGCTTGTGTGTATTGAATAAGAAATGTAATCTTGTTTGCTTTGTTGCAGATTATCATTTTAAAGGATCGTTTGTTGGATTACTAGTCAAACTTTATAAATATTTCTGCAAAACTACTTGGACTGGAAGTGGTTTTAAAGTTACTTAGCTGCTGTAGTCTGCTAATGTTTTTCCTCATTTGTTTATTAGTGTCAATTTCTTCACATAATGAGTATTAATGTTGTGTACATAAGTCGGTCAGCAGTGAGGATATTTTCTGAAGGAATTCAGAATTCATTTGAGTCCTATCCTGAGCTGTAAACTGTTGTTGGCTTCAGCTGTGTAAAACAGAAAGTAAAAGTCAGTGTCGCGTCACTGTAATGCCACACCTTCCTGAGGCACTGGACAATTTGTAAATGAGATTAATTTGCCTGAAATTACTTCATTAAAATAATTCATTGTTTTAAGCACTTTATTGGTTACAAAATATGCCAGCATGTTAGACATCCATGTTTTTAGTATTAAACACTAGGTTTTATTTTACAGCCTACTACAGAGATGTTTAAAAGAGAAAGGGCACCCATTTCATATATTCATCAACAGGTTACTGTTAGATATACTCTCTTCATATCTTATGAAATAACTTTTATTGATGGATTACTTGTAGCTTATAGTATTGAATACTAAACTATTATTTCATGCACTGTTGAGTCCTATTGTTTACAAAACCTTCAGAGACTTCTACTACACTTTTATAAATCGTCTTATAATATAGTAATCTACATTGCAGTCTTTTGATACAAAGAAGGCATACAACTTGTACTTTTATGGATACCAGTCTTACAAATTAGCAAATGATGAACTGCAACTCTAGACTTATTTATTTTATTATTTAGTAAGGTAGCATTTCATAAAGTGATTCTTTATCTTCCATCTATTGTGCATCTTTGAGAAAACTTTCTTGCTGTATTACTTGTTAACATGCATTTTTCCCCACTACCCTCCCAGTCTGTCTCATTAATAGCTGACTTACTCTCTCACAGCCCACAGACAAGGTAAGTTATTAGGGCATCCAACTGGTAAAATTAAAAAGGGCTGTCACTCCTTTTTAAAGAAAAAAAAAAACATTAGAAACAAAAGGACTAACATTATAGATGTGACTTCAGAGCAGCTGATATTTTATTTTTGAATTGCACATACCTTGATTGGCTCATCCAGCTCAGTTCGCTCTATGGGCTCACTCCGCTTCTTTACCCTTCTCCCAATTCCCACCCACCCCTGCATACTCTGAATTCATAGGTAACCTCCTTTACTAAGACCCTCCCTTCATCCTCCCATTGTCAAATAATTACATCCCTCAGCACCATCTACACATGCCCCTCCACTTCCCACCACTCCAGCCCACCTACCAGTACAGTATCCACACCCATATCTCCTACTCACCCAACTTGCACCCTCACCAAATATAAATGCCTCCTTCAACTCCAAAACCTCACTCACATTATGTCTTATTACCCCCCAGTCTCATCTCCACTATACCCTCCTGGGATTAACGTCCCTCTTCACCTGTCTCTCCGTACCCGCCATCAACACCTGTTATCGCCTCACAATCACTCACTGTATCCACCCCAAATCCCCCACCCTAACCCACAACATTACTGTCACCCCCACTCACACAAGCATATACCCCACCATGTACACCCAACCCCTCATATACCATACCCTTCCCATGTACCATTTCTATCCATCTAGAAAGCAACCAAGTCTACAATTTCACTACCTAATTGTCCAATACCTAAAACTATCACCTGTATAACTACCCAGCTACTACTAGGAGTCGTCATTCACCCCAACCCAGGACCAACACCCCCTGCTAATAAGCCATGCACCCATCACTATCCAACTAAACACAAACACACCAACTTACTGATATTAAATATGAATACCTGCAGTATCATGAATAAAATAGAAGACCTTCACACTGCCATCTCCTTATATAATCCTGATATTATTCTTATCGCAGAGACATGGCTTAAGCCACATATTAAAGATAATTCCATCACCCCACCTGGCTATAACATTCTCAGGGCAGACCGGCTACATAAAAGAGGCAGAGGCTTAGCTCTACTTCACAGAACCAACCTACAGTTCCAACTCCTCCAAAATGATTTCCCCAACTTCAACAATGCAGAGACCCTATTTGCAAAGCTCTCCCGTAACCAACATAAGCACCTAAACCTACTGCGTATCTATATACCCCCTGGTGACAACCTAACCATCCTAGAATCCATACTTCACTGGGCCTCATACTCCCATCATGTTAGGTGATGTAAATATTGACTGCAACTCCATCCACTCTCCCACCCCTACCCACCACATTAACCTATATAACTTCACCCAACTTATAGATACTCCCACATGCATTGATAAGGCCACAAAAAGAGATTCTCTGTACTTGATTGGATCCTCACAAATCAACCAAATACTGCCCATCAGTGTGGCACCCTACCGGACTCTGAGTGACCACAGCCCCACTTTTATCCTCCGGCACAAACTTAAAATAATTAACTCCAACTCCCTTCTACAAACCGGCTCTAACGAAACTTTTCCTAGAGACCACTTCATAAGAGCCTTGCAGCATTGCAACTGGTCTCCTATCAAAACCCTTTCATTAGACAAAACAGTTGATTACTTCAACTCCACATTCCTAAATATCCTCAACCAACTTACCCCCCCTTAAAAACTATAAGGATACGTAGCAACCCTACTCCTTGGCTCCAGAAAAGCCCTACTTTAGAGCCAAGAATAAAGCCTGGAAAACCTGGCGCCACACCAGATCACCCGCAGCTAGGCAAACCTTTCACAAGTTCCGGAACAAAGCAAAACCGCAGGTTAAGCTTGATAAATAAAATTACTATGTCACTCAACAAAACAAATACAGTACCAAACTGCATAAATTCTGGGCAATAATAAATAACATCCTACAGCCGGAAGAACCACCACTCCCGCCCCCCCAGTATAACAGGTACTTACCTGGACATAGACTCCAGCTTTAATAACTATTTCACTTTCTCAGTAAGTTCCTCAATACTCAAACTCTTAAACAACATCCCTTCCTGCAACACCCCACAACCACCTCAGGCCTTTCACACTTAGGTCTGTTCCTACCCATACCTCTCAACCTGGAAACATCAAAATCTGGAAAAAGGCCCATAAAAATAGGTACAAATTTGTATGCTGATTAACATAAAATTTGCATACAGAATTATGTAATCCTGCCCACTCCAATGGAATTGTGGGATACCAACTTTCATAGGCAAACTGAAGAACAGACAACCAAGATATGGCCCCAGAGTCCCCCTGCAACCATTCCAATCTCCCATTATGTGGCTATTTCGCCCCATTTACCGTAAACACTAATGTGCATACTGCTTTTTTTCTACAATGCTTGTTTGGATTTTATTTTACATTTTGCAGCACAAACACTAATAGACATCTGCTAAACAAAGCAGTACAATCTCACAATGAAAATAGACTTAGCATTAAAACTTCTCTGCCCTTGAAACTCACATTCATTGAAACATCATTGAAACCCACATCCGAAGAAAATGCATCTGGCCAGTGGCGGATAAAGATTACCTTTGAGCTGTTTTTAAATCATAGGCCCCTTGCACCTGAAACATACATTGGCTCTTTGATACACCTTCCTGACATTATTAAATTATATTCCTTGTATAATACATCACACTTGTTTAGAGCGCATTTAAATTTATTGTTTGAACACTTGTCTAGTAAGAAATGAAACAAAATGCATGAACCAATAATAACAAAACTGCCCAATTCAGAACATTTCCATCATAAAAGTCTACTTAGACTTCTAGAATCCACCAGTATCAGTAAATATGCACAGTCTCTGCAGAAGTAAAAGTCATCTAAATTCCATGTTAGAGATCTGTAACTAGGTTGCTGCTAGCAAACAACTTTATATTTCATTGTTTCATCTACAAGTAAAGTGGCTGTTGTCCTTGAAGAATAAATGCCTATGTTACATTAAATAAATGATAAGCTAGTAATATTTCAATAGGGAATGGATGGCAAACTGATAACAGGTTCATAGTTAATAGGTTTTGCTGCCAAAGAAGGATATTCTCAGGACTGCAGCATGTGTACCCCCTTTAAAAGTACAACACAGTACAGTAATCCATCTACATACTGTGGGAGTAGAGCCCACAGCCTTCTGCATTAAGCACAAGTACTCTACCTGCTGTGCTACTAACAATGCAAGCAGACTTTGCATAAGTAGCACTAAACTTCTCTTTCCCTGAAGAACTGTGCAGCACAAGATTTCAGGAAAAAGCCAAAATTTATTGGGTAGGACAAGGGCCCAAAACCAGGGGCACATTTTAAACATGGCATGTATAATCTTGGAAAGTTGCTACAATAAAATGTTTAACCATGTGTTTCCTAAAAGATAGGAAGACAAACTTAAATGGCTGTCATTTTGATTTGCCAGAATAAAATAAAATTTATGTTTTTTAACATTTGTTTACTGGGAAAGTCTGACTTGGACCAAAGCTAATTTTCAGCAGAAGCCTGGGGAAAATGCTTCAGATGCATATCTTTGTATTATGGGAGGAAGCTAGAGCACCTAGAGGAAACCCACACAAACATAGGGAGGACATGCAGACTCCACAAAGAGGGCACTTTAGCCAAGAATTGAACCAGAGAACCTCTTGCTGCCAGGCAGCAACACTACCATGGCACCATCCAAATTTTAAGAACAGCAGACCAAAAGTATGATTCAAACACATTCCAGACATTGTGAAAATTTGTACAGTTGAGAGCTATAACTCCTCCACACAGAAGGCACTTCAGCCAAGAATCGAACCAGAGAACCTCTAGCTGTGAGGCAATAACACTAGTACACTGCATCATCCAAACGTTAAGAGGAATGGACCAGAAGTATGAGCCAAACACATTCCACACATTATGTGAAAATTTGTACAGTTGAGAGATGCAACTCCTTCAACCAAAAGTGGTGGTATGAGTAGAGAACTCAGGCTCTTGCTCCCTTGTATGTAAGTTACAGGGTTTGAGCCGGAGTAACCCTAAACACCAGCTAGATCTATCTGTGGCATTTCACA
Source organism: Protopterus annectens (assembly GCF_019279795.1). Taxonomy (NCBI): domain Eukaryota; kingdom Metazoa; phylum Chordata; order Ceratodontiformes; family Protopteridae; genus Protopterus; species Protopterus annectens. The sequence continues at coordinate 37,719,353 of NC_056737.1, forward strand.
CAACCACAAAAAGGCAGGTAGTTTTCGCCCTCATTTGAAGCTATATGCCTCCACACCTGCCACTTATCTATTCTGAAATTATTTTCACTATAGCAATAGCACAGCCATATATGACAGTTCATACAGAGGAATACTGTACTTGGTAGACTACCATAGAGTACCTCAGTCTCAGTGTTTACATTTGTAAGCCCTCTTCTTAGCAATCATAGCATGTATCCTAGTGTCAAACACTACGTTCAAGCCTTCTATTTTTCTCTTCTTTTCCTGCATACTGTCTCTGCACCTCCCAGATTATTAAAAGTAATGCACCAACACATGCTTTGTCCTCCTGCCAGGCTTCCATTTTTCATCTTTGCCACTTAGTTTCACTTTCATTCTGATAAGATATCCACATCTGCAGCCTACTTCTGTAAACACACTGTTATCTATCTGATACTTTTCATGTCAAATACTACACTTCATTCTTTGCATCTGCTTTCTGTAGCCATAGTAACCTTTTAAAAAAAACTGAGACCATCTCAGAAAAAGCTTGGAAAACCATAATAGATAGTCAGATCTACCAGCAAGTCAAGTTAAGAGGGACCTGCCAATATATTAAAATTACAAAATGGGCTGGAAGTTCTGGAACACCAACACCTAAAGTGCTTTACCTGAAAATAAATGTTCCACTGCTCACACACACACTTTACCTGGAATATCTCTGTATTAAAAATCCTAACGCATATACGCTTTACCTGGAAATAAATGTTTTGCTGCTCAGAGCTCCAATTCTCTGCTGCCTGGAAATAAATGTAGCAATAAATTCTCCGCTACTCTCCAATTCTCTGCTGCTTTAGGCTCCGCTTTTAGCCTGTCCCACAGCTTGTAAAAGCTTAAACCCAACCCAGAGCAAGCCCTCACACATCACACGGTTAAATGAATAAAGTAACGGCACACAGAATAATTAATAAAGCAGCACAGTTACATGAATAAAGCAACGACACACAGAATACTAAAGCAGCATGGTTACATTAATAAAGCAATGCCACACAGAATTAAGCAGCACAGTTACATGAATAAAGCAACAGTTCAATGCAGTTTGAAATTGCGTGCGTTCAATAGCAGCACATAAACATCTCTGTAGGGTATTAAAAATTCCAACACCTAAAAGTGCCTTACCTGGAAATAAATGTTCTGCTGCTTAGAGCAGCAATTTCAATTATCTGCTGCCTGGAAATAAATACAGCAATAATTTCTCTGCTGCTCACAATGCAACTCTACAGCTACATTTCTGCATCATTAAACTGGGCTGACATTTTAATTATTCTAGTTGTCTACTGATGTACTATGTTCTTCATCTGTAAATATGTTGTAAGTAATTGCTATGTAAATTGTTATTCACTATGTAATCCAATGTATATACTGTCTGTTTATTTTAACTGTGGAGCTTTTCTCCCCAGGCCTCCGCTGAAAATGGTCTAGTCTAGTCGGACACTCCCGGTCAACAAATTTAAATAAATAATAAATAAATAGTTCAAATTTATCTTGCCTTCCTGCCTGGTTCCTGCCATAATCAGAAACAGCCTCAGAGCCAACACTGCTGTCATTGTTGAGATCTGCTTTGCAGTTTTCACTTTCATCCCAGCTACTATCACCGGCATGAAACTGTCCTTTACATCAGCCAGTGTAGGACTGCTCAGGTGCCTGGCTGTTGGCAGCGGCTACATGGTGGGGAGGCATGGCTTGAATACAAGCGAATGAGCCTTATGGTTTCATTCAGAAAAGACTGGAGAAATTAGCCAATGCACAAGAGCAAGCAGAATAAACTGGCAGGTAACACAGTAAACAGTAATGCAATGGAATTTGCGGGAGCAAAATCATCTGGTGTATCGAACTTTTGTTTTTACGACATGACATAAGTAAATTATATATGTTAGAGATGTATTATTTTATATGCTGTGTATCATTATAAAGACATTAAATGTAGTGAAGAAAGTGGCCAGCACTGAATGTAATTAAGTGTAATTTTCTACAGTGTGCACTATAATATAACTTTCATTAAATCGTCTTCTTCTTCTTTCGGCTTTTCCCGGTTAGGGGTCGCCACAGCGGAACTCCGGTCCGCTAATGATTGGCAGTTGATTTTTACAGTGCCGAGGTGCCAGCCCAACGCCCAACCTTCAACAAAGGCACGCCCATTCAAGCATGTCTTTCGAACGCCACTCGACCATGGGGAGGACATGCAGACTCCATACAGAAGGCACTCCAGCCGAGAATCGAACGGGAGAACTTCTTGCTGTGAGGTGACAGCGCTACCGCTGCATAACTTTCGTTAAATATTCTTGATAATTGGAATAGAGTGTTATATTTTAAAAAGTGGGCAGTTTAGCAAAACCCTGCTTGAAGTTCTTCGGTACCTGTATTATGTGCTGTGAACCTGTGATTTAAATATAACGTTGCGAGTTCTGTTTCTGATTCAGATTCACTGTAGATCATCTGGTGGTTGCCCAAAATTAGAACTGAAGACAGTAGACTACATAACATAAGGAGCTATTCACGCATTAAATCATTTGTTGCCACTGCCTGACCACAGCTGACGTCATCGCGCACACCCTGCACGCGATGACGTCAGGAGTAAAAAAAAAAACCCCAGGAAATTTGGAAATTAAAGGGGCCACATGGAAATTCGTGGCACCCCAAAATTTTGCCTCAAAACTGGTATTTACATTGAAATTCGGTACGGTTGAGAGGTATGTTCCTACCTCTACTATCCAAAAACTCCTAGCGAGATTCAGACCAACCACCCTTACAGCTGATAACGTTTCTGCTGAATACCTACAAATTAAATCCACAGCTGTAGCCTATCCCATTTTACTTGTAATAAATAGATCCATCACTGAACACACTGTTCCATCCCTGTGGAAAATGTCATACATCATACCACTCCACAAAGGTGGCCCCTCCCTAGACCTTTCCAACTATAGACCAATTGCAGTTCTGTCACCCCTCTCTAAGATCCTAGAAAGATGCATTTATCACTATTTCCTTTCCTATCTCCTCACCACAACCTTCTCTCCTCAACCCGACACAGATTTCGCCCATCCCACAGCACCACCACTGCTCTACTGAATTTTGCCAATACTATAAACTCCCATAGGAATCCAGGTAAATTGTCTTGGCTACCTTCCTAGATTTATGCAATACATTTGATACAGTCTCACATAATAAACCACTGTCTTATCTACAACCCCACCATACTCTCATGTAAAAGCTATTTAGATAATAGCTAATAATCCGTCAAATGGCATAATTATGTATCCCCCCACTCCCAACCTCCTTAAGCATGCCACAAGGACCAATCCTAGGACCCCTTCTTTTAATATCTTCACAAACCACCTAACTCCACTCGGCTATCTCTAAAGCCGACATAGTCCAGTACACTAATGTCACAACTCTCATATGCTCTGCACCCAACATTCAGCTTCTCCAGCAAAAAGTCCAAGAAGCCTTCTCTGAAATAGAGAACTGGCTTAACTCACAACTCATACTAGATCCCAAGAAAACGCAACTAATGTTCTTCTGCTCTACTAAAATGAGCAACCTTACCTTCTCTATACTCTTTGCCAACAAAACCCAAATCACCCCTGTCAATGAGGCTAAACTCCTAGGAGTTGCCATTGACCAGCAACTCAAATTCACAAAACACATAACCATCACTCAAGTCCACAAAAAGCTAGGTTCCCTCTATTGCTGTAAGTTGTCTAACCACCGAACCTCGAATTGCAATAGCCAGGACCCACCTCCTATCTACTCCACTTTATGCATCCCCAATTCTAACTAATCTTTACAAAACTGACCTTAATAAACTTTCCATCTGTTACAACAAAATTGCTAGATTCGATACCAATGCCAAATCACAATCAATCCCACCACTGCCTTTCCCTACAAGCCTTGCACAGGTTTGAATTTCTGAACCTATTAAGGTACCATCAACTCAACCTGGCTCATCTAATTCTGTACTCTTCCCGAGAAAACCCTGACCTGACTGGCATGCTGAACTTCTACAATTCAAATAAACAACTTCGTCCTCCAACAAAGCTTTAATCGAAACCATCACATGCAAAAATAACTCTGGGTAATCACTATTTGAAACACTGAACAGAGACCTGCAATTTAGTTACTTTTCTGGCTATAGATGGATAACTTCTAAGTGTAGTATAAATCAAGATCTGAGCCAAACATAAATGAGGGTGATTAGAGACAGAGAAGTAGTAGTCCTTTTACAGAAGGTAAAGAAAATAACAGTGACACTCCCAAATCTCATTTGTGAATGACATGGGAATTCAAAGTTACTTCTTTATGTCTGGCATGAGTCATACAAAGTACTATGGGAAAGAGAAAGTCTTGAGGGAGTACAAGATCACGTTGCTTCATCAAGCCCCATTGGAAGCCATGTTGTGGAAAACAGGCTAAATTTATAAATAAAGCACTTTGAGTGATTTTGAGGTGTTAAAATAGGTCAAGAAGCAGACACAGTGAAAAAAAAAAACTTTTGTTTTAGTTCTAGGATGGAGTTTTCCTTTAACTCTCACCCCATCTGCAGTTCCCCCTTCTCCACCGGACCATTACTTTTATATTCTTCATTCTCCTCCCCATCAAAGAAAACTCTGTATCTCTACCAGCACATACGACTCTCTCTCTGTGTCTGTCCCCTTGAAGCATGACAATAATTTCAGTAATTACACATACTACCTGGTTTTACTCTCACCGCTACGTATACATACTCCTACTCTTTGTTTATAGCAAACTTGTCACACTAACTACTCATACCTTTAGATCTTTCTCTTTTAACAAATGCTTACTGTGCTACCTATCACAAAAAAGTACCAGCTAGCACCCTATAGATGTTCATCGTGTTTCACTGTTGCAGTCCTAACCAATGGGTTATCAGACTCCCGGTAGCCCTCGATCGGCCAGAATACCAAGGGTAAGTAAATATGACATCAATTTTGTGTTGGAAAAACTTACTTTACCTCCTTTTGAACCTGCAGCTACATCTGAGTTGAAGTTTTTGTCTTGGAAGACTGCTTTTTTGTTGGCCATTACGTCTGCTAGAAGGGTATCTGAATTACAGGCTCTAATGGCAGTTGAACCCTTCCTGATTTTTCATAAGGATAGGGTATCTCTGCGTACTAACCCTACTTTTATGCCTAAAGTGGTTTCAAATGTGGCCTTGAACCAATCTATTCATTTGCCTACTTTTTATGCTGATCCCCAAAATAAAGGGGAGAAAATTTTGCACACTTTAGATATTCACAGGCAGTTGCGTTATTATTTGAGCAGGACTAAAGGGTTCAGACAGTCTCAACAGTTATTTGTTTCTTTTGCTTTGGGCTCTCAGGGGAAACCTGTTTCAAAACAAACTATTTCTAAGTGGATTGGCCATTGTATTGCTTTTTGTTATTCTCATCATGGTAAGGAGATTCCGGCTGGAATCAGACCTCATTCCACTAGGGCTACTGCCACTTCTACTGCTTTTTTAAGGGGTGTAGCTACTAAAGATATTTTGGAAGCAGCTACTTGGAGTTCAGTGCACACTTTTTCTAAACATTATCATCTCCCTCTTTATTCCATATCTAGGGCTGGGTTTTTCACTGCAGTCTTACAGGGCATGTTAGCAGCTCCCAATGCTTTATGATTTTGCCAACCTCCCTTTACCTTTGCTTTGGGATTCTACCCACAGGTTATGACTGCAGCAATGTGAGATGAAGAACATAGTACAGTTTTGTACCTACCATAAATGTAGATGTTCGAAGATCCACATTGCTGCAGTCCAATTTACCCTCCCTCCTTCCCCTCTGTAGTTTGGAGTGGTTGTATGGTTTGGGTTGTAAATATTGTTTGTACATGGGTTTTGGAGGTTTTTCTGTTTTTGGCTATGGCCTTTCTTTTTAGGGCCTTCTGACATCTGGGGCAAGAAAGACTGAGGATATGACGTCGGTCATGCGCTTTAATACCATGGCGTACTGACGTCAGATCTGAGCGACCATGACCGACGCCAGCCTAACACTTTGGTATTCGGGCCGACCGAGGACAGCGGACTACCCACAGGTTATGACTGCAGCAATGTGGATCTTCGAACATCTACATTTATGGTAGGTACAAAACTGTACTGTTCAAAGCCCCCTTGAACGTAGATAACACAGACTCCTATGCAGAGGTGTACACCAATGCCCTGTGTAAAGACTTGAGTAGTTGTATAGAATTGGCTGTACCTGACTGGATTAAAATCCGGTCTTGACAAAAAACAATTCACCCTGGTGGACCTCCATTATAAACAGGCTATACAACAACAGAAAGAAACTATGTAATGTCCAAAAACAAGAGGGAGCTGGCTTTACAGAAGAAGAAATCTCTCTCTACCCTAAGCAAACAACTTGTAGATCTTGCAAAGTCTTCCAAAGCTAATTATGAAGCAAAAATAGCTTCCCTGGCTAAGGGTAATCACAAGGCATTTTTTAACTACATCTGAAATCTAAAGGGGAATACCTAGCTATGCGTTGAATGGGTTCTGGATGACACCACCCATTACTCGACCAGTGGTAATAGCCAACCTGCTAGCTGGCAGATTCGGAGCAAGCTTCACCCTCCCCTCTCCCCACTGGTCATCCTCCAAAGTATACCTGCCACCATTCCTCAGCCTGTTCTCTCAAGATTACAGGTCATCTCTGTGCTCCCAAGGCCAAAACACGGCATCAGTGGGACCAGACAATATTCCAGGTTGCCTTTAAACAACTTAAAACATGACCTAGCAGACCCACTTGGATCCCTGTTTAACCGCATCCTGCAGACTGGATATGTTTTGGCAGAATGGAGGACAGCAACAGTAATCCCTCTGCACAAAGGGGGGGGACCATCAGCTGATCCTGGGAATTATAGACCCTTAAGCTTGACTAGACTTACTTGCAGGGCCATGGAAAGAATCATTATGGACATAAAATCAAATTGGAAACAGTCACACAACTTGTTGCTGGTTGTGGCACACTAATGTCAGAAGAACAGTATACTGAACGGCATAATAATGTGGTGAGACTGTTGCACTGGGGATTGTGCAGACATTATGGTATCGAAGTGGCTGATAAACATTGGAAACATGAACCACAAAGCATCATAGAAAATGAAGTTTATATCACATGGGATCACCCATTACCAACAGTTCAAAAGATAGATGCTAGAAAACTAGATATAGTGGTCCAAGAAAAGAAGACAAAGGTAGCATTGATCATTGAAATTGCTACACCAAGTGACTACAGTGTCTTCGTGAGAGAGACAAAGTCATAAAATATCCGGATTTGCAGGCAGAAACGAGAGCAGTGTGGAAGAAAAATACTCAGTTCCAATAGTAGTAGGAGCAATGTGTCTTATAAAAAAATAATTTACAGTTTTATTTAGATATGTTACCAGTACATGAAACTCAATATGAATTGCAGAAGGAGTCATTACTGGCCACATTGCGGGTGCTGCGAAGAGCACTACTGGCTGATATCAAAGATTGAAACAATACTAATTTCATGAACGTTAATCTTACTTTGACTTAGAAATAGGATCCATTCCCATCATGGTATTAGAAACCCAAAAGACTTGGAGAAATAAAAAAAAAAACATTATCAACAAGAACATAGATAATCTCCAGACTCTGAACCCAACCCAGTTCAGATTCGTGGAGGGTAGATCATGCCTGTTAAACCTGGTTGACTTTTTTGAGAGAGTCGCCAAAGCCCTGGATGAGGTAAAGACAAGTGCATACCATCTACCTTGACATAGCCAAGGCATTTGACACAATCCCTCACTCTGGTATTATGGAGAAACTCTTCCAATTGGGAATTAACCCTTATGTCACCAGATGGATAGCCAGTTGGCTAACAGTTAGGACACGTATGGGTGACTTCTTCTCTTGTAAAACGCAGTCACCAGCGGCGAACCACTGAGTTCTGTGCTTGCCCCTTTACTGTTTGTAATTCATTTCTCAGAAGTCCAGGCAAACTTGGACAGCCTGTGGCTGACCAAGTTTGCTAACTACTTGAAATTTGGAGCAATCCTAGACTCCTCCACCAATGCTAATATACTGCAGAAAGGTGTAACGCAGGTAAATGATTAGTGCCAAAGCCATTTTTTGATGCGTAATGCAAACAATACATTATTATTCCCATTGGGCAAGCCAACATCCCTGCTGATTACATTTTAGACAGCACCCCCCCCGCCAAGTGTAGACCCAGTGGTACATGATCTGGGCATTCAGGTTGATAGCAATTTGAACTTCGTCCACCATGCATCCACAGTAGTAAGGAAATCTTTCTATGTGGCACATCTCATAAGTAAAGCCATCACATCTAGATCTAAGGATGTTATAATTCCATTATACTCAGCCCTCATCAGGCTGATAATTGAGTACACTGTTTCCTTTTGCGTGTATCTCACCAGACACTTGCAACAGCTTGAGAGACCACAGAGGTTTCTCGCCAAGAAAATACAGCGTACACAAAACAAGTCCTAAGCGGAAAAACTGAAAGTCTTGTCACTGTATTCTGCCTTCTGTAGGGTGCTAAAGTGTAACCTGTGGTCTGGCTTACAGGGCAGTCTCTGACCAGGCCCTGATGGAAATGCTAAGCATTTGTAAATCAAACTTTCCAAGGGTTGCTTGCTCCAAGGATCCTAGCCTCGGTCATAAACAAATCAATCTGGAAAAGTAGATGCATCTCCCAGAGACTACCCCTTCTCTGGAACAGGCTTCCCATTCGGATGAACCAGCACCCCTCCTTGACTCTTCAGACGCAACCTAGATCACTGGGTGGGTGACCATAAATTCACTTCTAGGGTGGTGCCTATGTCCCTTATCGACAGAGGCAATAGATATTAATTACCATAGACTCTTACCTCTCCAAACTTTGCTCACCCACCTACTCACAATTGGGGGAACATGGGATAAATATGGCAAGGCTTGTAAAGGCTCTAGGGTTGTTAGCTTAGTAACCTCCTATGAACTTGTAGTATAAATTATTGACCATAGAGTTGGTAAGGCCATTCTAACACCAAATGGGATAGTGTAATTCAAGCACCAAAAGGGAAATCAGCTAGGCTTAAAATGGCCCGCAAGGGCAGCTAGCATAGTACTTTCTTATTAACCTATGGATAATTAGTAGAACATATAAAATATTCCAGGATACCTTCTATACTGATTCTTATAGTTTAGAAAAGATTGGGAATAGAGACAGGAAAAGCATTTTACAAGAGAACAATGGGGTGACACATGTATGGCTCCCAAGTATGGAACTAAGTCCAGAAGGCTGTACAGTTTCTGTTTGGAAGTGTTTGCATAGGTATTTTTTATACTTCAAGCATACTTGAAAGAAATTTTGCTGTGGTAGGTAGCAAATATTGGAGGTGTGATGGGGAAAAACGGGTAACTTGGTATATATTTTTGGGAGTGGAATGAGCCGGCAGATTTTAAAAATTCCCTGCATAGTACTCGCTCAGAAATAATGGGGGAGTAAACGGTTACAACTAAGGAAATTAATCTTTTGACCAGGGGCACAAGATCTGAATTGCCTAGACATAGTAAGGCCTGTGGTGCTGCGGTAGTGTTGTCGCCTCACAGTAAGACGCTGTCCGGTTCGATTCTCAGCTAGAGCGTCTTCTGCGTGGAGACATGCGTGAATGGGTGTACCGTCGTTGAAGTTTGTGCATCAGGGCTGGTAACTCGGCACGTAAAAATCAGCTACCAATCATTAGCGGACCGGAGTTCCGCTGTGGCAACCCCTAACCGGGAAAAGCTGAAAGAAGAAGAAGAAGTAAGGCCTTGTTATATTTAATTTTGTTGTCCACTAAAAAAAGCAAGTATAAACCAACTGTATTTGAAGTAGCAAATATTGTAACGGAGATGAAAGGACTGGAAGTGGGATCTTTAGAAAAGGGAAAGAGCAAATTGCATAGAAAAAAAGGAATTTGTGTGAGCAATACGTGCAGAATAATGTTTAGGAGGAGTGAGGTTTGAGGAAAGGTGATAATTGAGCAGTTTGTTTAATGTTGGACTGAGTGTCAGTGCACATATAATGTTTGCAAATGGATTTTTTTATATACTGTTAATGTATGTCTGCCTATGTCTTAAGTGATAGCTTAATATAAAGGTGTTTAAAAAAGTCTGAATATGTCACGTAAGAGGATTAATAGAAGAATTGAAAGCCAGAAGAAAAGAAAGTGCTCAGGCAGGTTATAATGCTGCTGAATTCTTAAACTGTATAATGGCTTGTAAATATGAACAGGAAAGTAGAGGAATAAAATGGAAGTCAAAGTTTGTAGTCAAAACGTTTGACTTCTCTAAAGGAGTAACCAGGGCAAGAAGTAATTTTATCCATATTGGACTGAATTATATGAACTTGGAATATTAACTTAATTTATGTTGTGGTGCCCACCACTGCTACCAGTATGTGATGGCCACCAATATGTGTCGCCCCCACATAGGGCCAGTAGTCAAGGAGCCTGAATCCTCACCACTGACACTGGAGAGGGACGTGCACTTGGAATACAAATGATTGCACTCAGTATTTCCAGATGCAGACCTCTCTGCATAAAGTACAATTTCCCTTAAGAGCACACATGGAACACACTCAGACTGGGGTCTGGGTGTCTCTATATCTGTCTCCCTCTGTGTCCCCATTAAGACTCCCCACTGGTACAGCTGTAGGGTTAGGTCCTCAGCTGAGTGTCCAAGTCAAGTCCTCCAGCATCCTCTCTGTAAACCAAGTGCTTTGTGTTCCTGCCCCAAGTAGCTGACACTCACACACTGAGAGATTTGATTTATGATACACACACACCTGGGAAAGGCTGGCACAGCTTTACCTGCTATGCCCCTTTTGCCCAGAGTATAAGGTAGTTATCACTGCCACCAGACACTCCACAATCAGCTACTCCTAAGGTTCTTAAGAAAGGGTGTCTAATTATACTGTGCAATATTAATACTAATGCAAATGGTAGTAGTTCACCAAGATGGCTAGGCCTCCTGGAGTGGCCCATGCAGCGTCTCCAAATAAATATAAGTACTCTCAAAGGTTAGATACTTTCTACAAGGACCAGCCACAATAAAAGTTTTAAATATATTTAATAATAAATAAAGAACATGAAAATATTGAATAAATATTTACAGTAAACCGCCGAGTTCAAATCACAGAAAATATTGAAATTAACATTGATGGACAGACTCGTACAAATAAAGAACAACACTTTATGAACTAAGCTTCACTATATTCCTGACTGAATCTAAAAGAATTACTGTTCCCTAGTTAAGTTACTTACTACTGCAAGGGAAGATGCTATGGGTGAGGGCCTTACTAGTCGGGCTTCCCAAACAGAATACTCTGTACTCTGAGATTTCCCTTTTTAATATCTAAAATGTTAAGCCTAACTAAGAATAATTACCAAAGTAGAGCATCATACAGTTAATGTAGGGCGTTTGTGCCGAAGTAACATAGCAATGTTATAATATAAGGATATTCCAAGTCAATACAGCTAAATTAAGGTCAGAGCAGTGTCTCCTGCATTGATTACAATACTCGCAAAGGCTGTTTAGCGAACTATAACCTATGCAACTGCTCTAACTAGTTACTTTTTATTGCCGTTTTTTTTCTTCCAGTATGTTTATGCAGCATGCACATACCTTGGCTCCTTAGGATTGTTACTGAACATAGAAGTGGTTAGCTATATACCTGCCTGTCTCGTACACTGTTCCACTCTTAAAAAGACTATAGCTGTTGAATCAGTACTATTAACCGCGTCTGCTCCAGTTAAAGGCAATCGATAACAAGCTATGAGGACCCGACACTTCTTTTAATATAAGAACACCGGACTAGAGTAGACCCGGTACTTTTCTTTAATATAAGAACTCTGGACTGGAGTAGCGCCGGTGCTTAACCTCCATTTGAGTGGTTTACCTTAATTACATTAGGATGATACCAGGGTTTACCTTACTTAAATCAGGATACAAATGCCATACTACGACTCGTAAAGCTAAAACGCTGATAGATAACTAATAATTTACATTCAAACCTCCAAGTGAGTGGTTTAATTTGCAATAATGTAGGATAAAAGTAATACTCCAAGGGCTGTAACACTTAAAGCTGACTGCATACTATGAGAAGGCTGGACTCTAATAAGATATCACTGAGTCAGAGTTTCGCTCCGTAGTCTGGTTTACAAGTGTATGAAACAGCAGTCTGGTAAACACGTGTATGTACAGCAGGGCATTACAGCTGTAGAATACCCTCTAGGCTAAAACACTGAATTAGGCTTAGCATTCTTATTATGCTGGCCCCAGCTAATTCATTTTAAATTACCTAGATACATAGGGGTTCTATCCTCTATAAAAGAATTCAGGTAGTACTTAGTGAACAAGTACACAAGCAACTACTACCCCGTTCTCAATTCAGGGCCTCTGTACCATGACATGTTTGGACGCCTAATGCATTCTTTACTGCTTTATTTTACCAAACCTTAGAGTTGCTGTTAAGTTGATAGTCTAAGTTTTATTGTATTATGTTGCACTAAAACCTGCTTCTGCCTTGCATTCAACTGCACTAACCTAATTGAATATCTGGAATACTAGCATGTATATTCCTGGTTAAAGGGATTACAAATTTACTGTATTTTCTAGTATGTTGCTTAAAAAGTGTGCCTGACCGACTACTTACTTCACCACTGTTTTCTCTCCCTTTATCTACCCAGCACTCCAACCTGCCTGACCTGTACTGGGTCTTGGGTTTTTTAGCCCTGATTAGGATTGCTGCCTCCTCCCCATGCTAAGGAACATAGCCAATCCTCTCTGGACATCATTCCCCTCAAGGACACCAGAAAGTATGTTGTATACCCACTGTTTGTAAGATTAAAGATACACTTTTGTTTATCAGCCCAGATGTACATTATAAACTTCCTAGCCAGGACAGCCAGCAGCCAAACCTTTCTCTCCTCCCAACCTCCATAGCTTCCACTCCTATAGCCTCCTTATGCTACTACTACTGTGTAACCCTACCTTATCACACGGGAGCTGCTACCCCTGAGAGTAGCCTGGTTGCATTACAACCATTGCCCACTAGGTGGCACCCTATTCCTTTGGTCTATTCTCCCTGCTTAGTTTTCTCCATTCTGATATTTTAACTCTCAAACTTCCACTTTCCTCACCATATTTATCTATCTACCTGCTAGACCCAATTTACCCCGCTGTTTACTTTACTTTTCTCACCTGCACAGATTACTATCTCCCTTTAAACTAACCTTACAGTCCGCACTCCACTGATTGTTTTCCCTGAAATCAGTCCTACTCTAGCTCTACCCGCTCCGTTTGCCCTGTGGGCTCATTCCACTCCCCTACCCTGCCCCCAAACTCACCCACCCCCAGTACTCCTACTCTTATACTTCCCTAACCGCACCCCACACTTAGTCAGCCCTTCCCATTAATTACAACCATCCTATCACAACAAATCCTTTCCACAAACCCGCACCCACTCCCACCTTGATAATCTTCCACACCTCTCTGTCACCCCACCCATTTTCACTAACCCATCTACCATCCCAGCAACAATGTATTCCCTTACTCCCACCTTATCCCAAAACCCTAAAACATATAACTACCTCATACCTCCACTTGTAATACGTCGTTTTCACCGCATATGAATTCCACTACCTACCTAACTCTCAGTATCCTTCATCTATCACAATCACTAGCATCCAAATACACACCCCACCACCAATACTTCCCCACCTCCTCACCAATTGCACTACCCTAAAACCTCTCCATCCCATACATCCTACTTAAACCCAAGGACTAAGAACTATTACCAACTCCTACTGAAGTTCACCAAACTCATAAGGAGTATATTACCTAACTTCATAACCAGCGGTGACATCCACCCTAACCCAGGCCAAAGTCACCAGCTATCTCTAATCCCATAAATAGTACTCCTACCAACTCAAGAAGCTCACATAATGCCCCGAAATCATTCCTAGTCTGCCACCTAAATATCAGAAGTTTAAATAAGAAAATCCACTATATGCACGCCCTCTTAGACATGTAGTCCCCTGATCTACTCTGCCTTACAGAAACGTGGCTCAAACCCACTATCCCTATTAATGAAATATTACCCCCCCCCCAACTATAACATAATAAGACTTGACCGTAAGGGTAGAAAAGAAGGCGGAGTAGCCATCCTATATAAATCCACTCTCGAGATATCCACAATTAGCACCCCACAACACCTAACAACTTCCAACTCCAAAATAATCATCTCAAAAGTACAACTTAAACACAAATCTATAAACATAGTATGCAGCTGTATTCCCCCAGGCAACAACATAGCCACCTTAGAAAGCACCCTTCAATGGTTATCCACGACCCACCCCCAAGAAACAATCTTTCTCGGAGACTTTTAACATCGACTGAATTACTTGTTCAGCAAACTTCCCCACCACCCATATTAACTTATATGGTTTCTCCCAGACTGTTACCACCCCCATCAGAGTTTCTCCCAGACTGTTACCACCCCCATCAGAATCGACAAGCCCAACAAAAAGGAAAGCATCCTAAACTGAATCTTAATAAATAAAATCAGGCACCCTACCTGAAGACATGCGCGATCACCTCCTAACCTATAATAAAACCACCTTTAAAACCCTTGGGTATACAAAGAACTTTAACCTAACTAGTTTCCAGGACGATCTTAACTCATGTAAATGGGCCAGTCTAAAAACACTTCCCCCTTGATGAAGCAGTCTCTGAATTCAACACTAGATTCCTAGCCGTCTTAGACAGGCATGCTCCCACACGTACAATCAGAACCAAAAATAAAATTGCTCCATGGCTAACCAATACTACTAGACAAAAACTTACTGTTAGAAACTCGGCATGGACCTCCTGGAGAGCCACCAAATCCCCAAAAGCCCACATTACATTCAAACAAATGAAAAATGAAGCAAAAGGTCTATTCTGTTAGACAAACAAAACTACTATTTAAATTTATAGCAAAAACGCCAGAATCAGCCTCAAAAATTCTGGTCAGGTCTAAATAAACTGCTCCTCCCAGGTAAATCCTCTACCCCACGCCCTCAGCTGCCCTATAACTACCTCCTAAATGTGTAGCTAAAACCTTTAACACTTTCTTCACAGAAACAGTCCAGTCCCTTGCTAATAATCTATCTCCTACCACCTCGCCTACAATATCATCTATTCAAGAAAATATCCCCCACTCAAATTTGATCCTATCCCCACAGACTACATTAAATCCCTACTTAAACTAAAACCTACCACCCTGGCAGCTGAACAACTTCCTGCAGAGTTTCTACAAAAGGCCACTAATGTTATAGCTTACCCTATCTCCATCTTAATCAATCGCACTATCCACTTAATCCTACATTCCCTCCATCTGGAAAATATCTCATATTATTCCACTTCATAACTGAGGAAACTCCACCGAACTCTCCAATTACAGACCCATAGCCATACTCTCTCCTTTAGCCAAAATAATAGAGAAATGCATACAGAAACAACTCCTAACCCACCTTACTCAGAATACTGTCCTAGCTCCAACCCAGCATGACTTCAGACCAGCCCATAGTACTACTACCTTCCTTTTCACGCACTATAAATCAAAACCGTAATCAGTATATGTTCTTCTCTGCCCTCTTTCTCAATTTATCTAAAGTGTTTGATATGGTAAATCACCACCTACTCCTAGACTCTTTAAAATCACTCTCCTTATATAACCCAGCACTCATCTGGTTCCACTCTTACCTGCATGGCAGACAACAAGCTGTCCTGTGGAAAGACAACTTATCCCCCCTTCTACCTGTCACCCTTGGAGTACCCCAAGGTTCTATCCTGGGTCCCCTCCTTTTCTCCAAATTCATTAATGACCTACCCAGAGTTATCCCAGATGCAACTTGTGTACAGTATGCAGATGACACTATGCTCATCTGCACTGCCTCCACTCCCACAGATTTACAATCCCTATCCCAAATCACTTTCAACAAAGTAGAAAACTGGCTCAATAATCGTCATCTCCTACTGAACCTAAACAAAACCAAACTACTACTTTTCTCCCCCTCCCATAAGCTAACATTACCATTAATTACAGTCTCTTCCAACAATGGCACCATAATCACTCCCGAACGTTGCACTAAACTACTAGGGGTAATCATTGGTAATAACCTGAAGTACGCTGCCCATGTAGATAAAAAGATAAAACAGGCTCCATGTATAGGATTAAGCAATTCTTAACCCCATCTGCCAGAACTGCCATAGCTCACACGCATTTTCTTATAACCCTTCTCTATGCCTCACCCATCCTCACAAATCTAACCAAATCTAACCTTATCAGAACCACTAGCTGCTAAAACAATATAGCTAGATTTGCCACAGGCCCAGCCTATAGAACCCGCCACTGTCAAAATCTTCACAAATTAGGCTTGAACTATCCAATCAGATACGTTATAACCAACTCATAATGATTCATAAAATCCTAAATCAACCTACCAGTACCCCCATTCTGACTAATATTATTACCCCCTACAGCAACCTAGCATCCCTCCATTCATCCAACAAAATGCTAGTACAAACCACCAAAGCCAACAACTCAGCTGGAGATTCATTGTTTTCCAACTCTGCTGGAAAAAAATGGAACTCACTTCCAGCTGAACTAGCCACCACATGCTCCTTGCCCGAATTCAAAACATTCCTAAAAATGTACATGAACAGTGACTGGCTCTGCCCTTGTCTAAACCTTGACTAACCCAATCACAAATCAGAATAAGCAAAATAAACTCAGCCATGACCAGTTCTATACCCTGACTAACCTATTTAATACCAAGACAACTTAGCTCATAGAGGTATATACCCTTATATCTTCTCTTCCACCCTCAAATCACACAATTCCCTCAACCATTAGATCTCCTTTATCCCACCATCAGGAAGATAACTTACTTTTCTGCCCTCATTAAATTACTTCCTTCTTACCTACCACCATTAAATTAACTATCATCTTTACCTTCTATCCGAAAAGTATTCGCTTTATTACGCGCTGCTCAGACATGTAATTTTTATTTCTGTATACCTAATCCATCTACCAACAATGACAGCTTTTGTCTAAATGATTATTTCTAACTACATGTAACCTTGACTTATTACCTGTCACTGATGTTGTTTAATGTTTGCAAATTTTTCTTTAACCACAATTTTGACTATAACCGGTCACTGATGTTAAATGTTTATAGACTTCTCTGTAACCACAATTTATATTGTAAATTAATTTCAATGTGGAGCTTTTCTCCCCGGGCCTCCGCTGAAAATGGATATGTATCCAGTTGGACTTTCCCAGTTAACAAATGTAAAATAAATAAATAAAATATAATTTCCAAGAGGGCTGGCAGAATCTGGTCACTTGACTCTAGGTTCTTTCAGTATTCCCCTTTGAAGCTGAGATAGAATTTAGCACAGATGGCCACAGTACACATCTAAATGTTTATGGCAAGTGCCTGGAGCCTAAACTCTTTTCACTGAGCTGATGAACAAAGGCTCTTTCCCAGACCTCGCGCCTTTGATTCTATTCTGCACTGTGGGGTGCTGTTTTAGTGGCTTAATAGTATATTTTCATTTCCCTTATTTTTCTTAAAGTAAGCTAGCTGGTACATTTAATTCAGTTGCAGTAATGCATGTACATTTCTTTTCATTTCAGCAGGGTGCGCTGTTGATAATATTAACACAAGCAAACTTCACAAATACATTTTCGCACAAGCATTTGTATACAAATGTTATACAGTCCTAATAAATTTGTAACACAAACATCTTGTATAAATCAGTTTGATATTCAAAGGACATATTCTTTACAGAACTCCAGCTGGCTATGCTGGCACTTGCCCCTATCTTCACATGTATATCCTTAGTTTTAACAGGATCTTGTTTAGGTCAGAGATTTATTTCATTAAAGAATTTGAGAAACTGCCATCAAAGTAATAATGCCTCACAAAGATGCTAGAAACTGAATGTATCGGAACAAACAAAAACATTCAGATTCTTCCCACATCACCTTGGTAAAGGGAAACAAGACTGCAAACATACAATGGGAGGAAGTGGTCCTCTCCTGAACCTTCTAAGGAATTTGAAAAACTAAAATTATTGCAATGTTCAAAGACCCAGGACATTAATGGAGGAGGGAAAAAAGTGTCACCTTAAAGAATGCCCAGAAGGTTGTTGGAGCAGAGACTTCAGAATACAGAAGAAATGTGTTTTCAGATATCGGTGGATATCAGAAAGATTCATGGTATGATTATTTTTCAGAATATCCAGAAGATTTTGATAAAAATTATTAGCAGATGGCTTGTAAATAACTAATCAGGTTATATATGACTGAAATAAGTATTTCTGATCATTTTTGAGCATAATTCAGTGATTATTTTGTCATAGCCCCTTTAAGAAATGGTGGCAGAGCTTGTGTGTATTGAATAAGAAATGTAATCTTGTTTGCTTTGTTGCAGATTATCATTTTAAAGGATCGTTTGTTGGATTACTAGTCAAACTTTATAAATATTTCTGCAAAACTACTTGGACTGGAAGTGGTTTTAAAGTTACTTAGCTGCTGTAGTCTGCTAATGTTTTTCCTCATTTGTTTATTAGTGTCAATTTCTTCACATAATGAGTATTAATGTTGTGTACATAAGTCGGTCAGCAGTGAGGGATATTTTCTGAAGGAATTCAGAATTCATTTGAGTCCTATCCTGAGCTGTAAACTGTTGTTGGCTTCAGCTGTGTAAAACAGAAAGTAAAAGTCAGTGTCGCGTCACTGTAATGCCACACCTTCCTGAGGCACTGGACAATTTGTAAATGAGATTAATTTGCCTGAAATTACTTCATTAAAATAATTCATTGTTTTAAGCACTTTATTGGTTACAAAATATGCCAGCATGTTAGACATCCATGTTTTTAGTATTAAACACTAGGTTTTATTTTACAGCCTACTACAGAGATGTTTAAAAGAGAAAGGGCACCCATTTCATATATTCATCAACAGGTTACTGTTAGATATACTCTCTTCATATCTTATGAAATAACTTTTATTGATGGATTACTTGTAGCTTATAGTATTGAATACTAAACTATTATTTCATGCACTGTTGAGTCCTATTGTTTACAAAACCTTCAGAGACTTCTACTACACTTTTATAAATCGCCTTATAATATAGTAATCTACATTGCAGTCTTTTGATACAAAGAAGGCATACAACTTGTACTTTTATGGATACCAGTCTTACAAATTAGCAAATGATGAACTGCAACTCTAGACTTATTTATTTTATTATTTAGTAAGGTAGCATTTCATAAAGTGATTCTTTATCTTCCATCTATTGTGCATCTTTGAGAAAACTTTCTTGCTGTATTACTTGTTAACATGCATTTTTCCCCACTACCCTCCCAGTCTGTCTCATTAATAGCTGACTTACTCTCTCACAGCCCACAGACAAGGTAAGTTATTAGGGCATCCAACTGGTAAAATTAAAAAGGGCTGTCACTCCTTTTTAAAGAAAAAAAAAAACATTAGAAACAAAAGGACTAACATTATAGATGTGACTTCAGAGCAGCTGATATTTTATTTTTGAATTGCACATACCTTGATTGGCTCATCCAGCTCAGTTCGCTCTATGGGCTCACTCCGCTTCTTTACCCTTCTCCCAATTCCCACCCACCCCTGCATACTCTGAATTCATAGGTAACCTCCTTTACTAAGACCCTCCCTTCATCCTCCCATTGTCAAATAATTACATCCCTCAGCACCATCTACACATGCCCCTCCACTTCCCACCACTCCAGCCCACCTACCAGTACAGTATCCACACCCATATCTCCTACTCACCCAACTTGCACCCTCACCAAATATAAATGCCTCCTTCAACTCCAAAACCTCACTCACATTATGTCTTATTACCCCAGTCTCATCTCCACTATACCCTCCTGGGATTAACGTCCCTCTTCACCTGTCTCTCCGCACCCGCCATCAACACCTGTTATCGCCTCACAATCACTCACTGTATCCACCCCAAATCCCCCACCCTAACCCACAACATTACTGTCACCCCCACTCACACAAGCATATACCCCACCATGTACACCCAACCCCTCATATACCATACCCTTCCCATGTACCATTTCTATCCATCTAGAAAGCAACCAAGTCTACAATTTCACTACCTAATTGTCCAATACCTAAAACTATCACCTGTATAACTACCCAGCTACTACTAGGAGTCACATTCACCCCAACCCAGGACCAACACCCCCTGCTAATAAGCCATGCACCCATCACTATCCAACTAAACACAAACACACCAACTTACTGATATTAAATATGAATACCTGCAGTATCATGAATAAAATAGAAGACCTTCACACTGCCATCTCCTTATATAATCCTGATATTATTCTTATCGCAGAGACATGGCTTAAGCCACATATTAAAGATAATTCCATCACCCCACCTGGCTATAACATTCTCAGGGCAGACCGGCTACATAAAAGAGGCAGAGGCTTAGCTCTACTTCACAGAACCAACCTACAGTTCCAACTCCTCCAAAATGATTTCCCCAACTTCAACAATGCAGAGACCCTATTTGCAAAGCTCTCCCGTAACCAACATAAGCACCTAAACCTACTGCGTATCTATATACCCCCTGGTGACAACCTAACCATCCTAGAATCCATACTTCACTGGGCCTCATACTCCCATCATGTTAGGTGATGTAAATATTGACTGCAACTCCATCCACTCTCCCACCCCTACCCACCACATTAACCTATATAACTTCACCCAACTTATAGATACTCCCACA
The DNA here is from genome assembly GCF_019279795.1 of Protopterus annectens. NCBI lineage: Eukaryota > Metazoa > Chordata > Ceratodontiformes > Protopteridae > Protopterus > Protopterus annectens. Next base: position 37,740,248 of record NC_056737.1, read on the forward strand.
TGCATTGATAAGGCCACAAAAAGAGATTCTCTGTACTTGATTGGATCCTCACAAATCAACCAAATACTGCCCATCAGTGTGGCACCCTACCGGACTCTGAGTGACCACAGCCCCACTTTTATCCTCCGCACAAACTTAAAATAATTAACTCCAACTCCCTTCTACAAACCGGCTCTAACTTGAAACTTTTCCTAGAGACCACTTCATAAGAGCCTTGCAGCATTGCAACTGGTCTCCTATCAAAACCCTTTCATTAGACAAAACAGTTGATTACTTCAACTCCACATTCCTAAATATCCTCAACCAACTTACCCCCCCTTAAAAACTATAAGGATACGTAGTAACCCTACTCCTTGGCTCCAGAAAAGCCCTACTTTAGAGCCAAGAATAAAGCCTGGAAAACCTGGCGCCACACCAGATCACCCGCAGCTAGGCAAACCTTTCACAAGTTCCGGAACAAAGCAAAACCGCAGGTTAAGCTTGATAAATAAAATTACTATGTCACTCAACAAAACAAATACAGTACCAAACTGCATAAATTCTGGGCAATAATAAATAACATCCTACAGCCGGAAGAACCACCACTCCCGCCCCCCCAGTATAACAGGTACTTACCTGGACATAGACTCCAGCTTTAATAACTATTTCACTTTCTCAGTAAGTTCCTCAATACTCAAACTCTTAAACAACATCCCTTCCTGCAACACCCCACAACCACCTCAGGCCTTTCACACTTAGGTCTGTTCCTACCCATACCTCTCAACCTGGAAACATCAAAAATCTGGAAAAAGGCCCATAAAAATAGGTACAAATTTGTATGCTGATTAACATAAAATTTGCATACAGAATTATGTAATCCTGCCCACTCCAATGGAATTGTGGGATACCAACTTTCATAGGCAAACTGAAGAACAGACAACCAAGATATGGCCCCAGAGTCCCCCTGCAACCATTCCAATCTCCCATTATGTGGCTATTTCGCCCCATTTACCGTAAACACTAATGTGCATACTGCTTTTTTTCTACAATGCTTGTTTGGATTTTATTTTACATTTTGCAGCACAAACACTAATAGACATCTGCTAAACAAAGCAGTACAATCTCACAATGAAAATAGACTTAGCATTAAAACTTCTCTGCCCTTGAAACTCACATTCATTGAAACATCATTGAAACCCACATCCGAAGAAAAATGCATCTGGCCAGTGGCGGATAAAGATTACCTTTGAGCTGTTTTTAAATCATAGGCCCCTTGCACACGAAACATACATTGGCTCTTTGATACACCTTCCTGACATTATTAAATTATATTCCTTGTATAATACATCACACTTGTTTAGAGCGCATTTAAATTTATTGTTTGAACACTTGTCTAGTAAGAAATGAAACAAAATGCATGAACCAATAATAACAAAACTGCCCAATTCAGAACATTTCCATCATAAAAGTCTACTTAGACTTCTAGAATCCACCAGTATCAGTAAATATGCACAGTCTCTGCAGAAGTAAAAGTCATCTAAATTCCATGTTAGAGATCTGTAACTAGGTTGCTGCTAGCAAACAACTTTATATTTCATTGTTTCATCTACAAGTAAAGTGGCTGTTGTCCTTGAAGAATAAATGCCTATGTTACATTAAATAAATGATAAGCTAGTAATATTTCAATAGGGAATGGATGGCAAACTGATAACAGGTTCATAGTTAATAGGTTTTGCTGCCAAAGAAGGATATTCTCAGGACTGCAGCATGTGTACCCCTTTAAAAGTACAACACAGTACAGTAATCCATCTACATACTGTGGGAGTAGAGCCCACAGCCTTCTGCATTAAGCACAAGTACTCTACCTGCTGTGCTACTAACAATGCAAGCAGACTTTGCATAAGTAGCACTAAACTTCTCTTTCCCTGAAGAACTGTGCAGCACAAGATTTCAGGAAAAAGCCAAAATTTATTGGGTAGGACAAGGGCCCAAAACCAGGGGCACATTTTAAACATGGCATGTATAATCTTGGAAAGTTGCTACAATAAAATGTTTAACCATGTGTTTCCTAAAAGATAGGAAGACAAACTTAAATGGCTGTCATTTTGATTTGCCAGAATAAAATAAAATTTATGTTTTTTAACATTTGTTTACTGGGAAAGTCTGACTTGGACCAAAGCTAATTTTCAGCAGAAGCCTGGGGAAAATGCTTCAGATGCATATCTTTGTATTATGGGAGGAAGCTAGAGCACCTAGAGGAAACCCACACAAACATAGGGAGGACATGCAGACTCCACAAAGAGGGCACTTTAGCCAAGAATTGAACCAGAGAACCTCTTGCTGCCAGGCAGCAACACTACCATGGCACCATCCAAATTTTAAGAACAGCAGACCAAAAGTATGATTCAAACACATTCCAGACATTGTGAAAATTTGTACAGTTGAGAGCTATAACTCCTCCACACAGAAGGCACTTCAGCCAAGAATCGAACCAGAGAACCTCTAGCTGTGAGGCAATAACACTAGTACACTGCACCATCCAAACGTTAAGAGGAATGGACCAGAAGTATGAGCCAAACACATTCCACACATTATGTGAAAATTTGTACAGTTGAGAGATGCAACTCCTTCAACCAAAAGTGGTGGTATGAGTAGAGAACTCAGGCTCTTGCTCCCTTGTATGTAAGTTACAGGGTTTGAGCCGGAGTAACCCTAAACACCAGCTAGATCTATCTGTGGCATTTCACACAACCACAAAAAGGCACCTAATTTTCGCCCTCATTTGAAGCTATATGCCTCCACACCTGCCACTTATCTATTCTGAAATTATTTTCACTATAGCAATAGCACAGCCATATATGACAGTTCATACAGAGGAATACTGTACTTGGTAGACTACCATAGAGTACCTCAGTCTCAGTGTTTACATTTGTAAGCCCTCTTCTTAGCAATCATAGCATGTATCCTAGTGTCAAACACTACGTTCAAGCCTTCTATTTTTCTCTTCTTTTTCCTGCATACTGTCTCTGCACCTCCCAGATTATTAAAAGTAATGCACCAACACATGCTTTGTCCTCCTGCCAGGCTTCCATTTTTCATCTTTGCCACTTAGTTTCACTTTCATTCTGATAAGATATCCACATCTGCAGCCTACTTCTGTAAACACACTGTTATCTATCTGATACTTTTCATGTCAAATACTACACTTCATTCTTTGCATCTGCTTTCTGTAGCCATAGTAACCTTTTAAAAAAAACTGAGACCATCTCAGAAAAAGCTTGGAAAACCATAATAGATAGTCAGATCTATCAGCAAGTCAAGTTAAGAGGGACCTGCCAATATATTAAAATTACAAAATGGGCTGGAAGTTCTGGAACACCAACACCTAAAGTGCTTTACCTGAAAATAAATGTTCCACTGCTCACACACACACTTTACCTGGAATATCTCTGTATTAAAAATCCTAACGCATATACGCTTTACCTGGAAATAAATGTTTTGCTGCTCAGAGCTCCAATTCTCTGCTGCCTGGAAATAAATGTAGCAATAAATTCTCCGCTACTCTCCAATTCTCTGCTGCTTTAGGCTCCGCTTTTCGCCTGTCCCACAGCTTGTAAAAGCTTAAACCCAACCCAGAGCAAGCCCTCACACATCACACGGTTAAATGAATAAAGTAACGGCACACAGAATAATTAATAAAGCAGCACAGTTACATGAATAAAGCAACGACACACAGAATACTAAAGCAGCATGGTTACATTAATAAAGCAATGCCACACAGAATTAAGCAGCACAGTTACATGAATAAAGCAACAGTTCAATGCAGTTTGAAATTGCGTGCGTTCAATAGCAGCACATAAACATCTCTGTAGGGTATTAAAAATTCCAACACCTAAAAGTGCCTTACCTGGAAATAAATGTTCTGCTGCTTAGAGCAGCAATTTCAATTATCTGCTGCCTGGAAATAAATACAGCAATAATTTCTCTGCTGCTCACAATGCAACTCTACAGCTACATTTCTGCATCATTAAACTGGGCTGACATTTTAATTATTCTAGTTGTCTACTGATGTACTATGTTCTTCATCTGTAAATATGTTGTAAGTAATTGCTATGTAAATTGTTATTCACTATGTAATCCAATGTATATACTGTCTGTTTATTTTAACTGTGGAGCTTTTCTCCCCAGGCCTCCGCTGAAAATGGTCTAGTCTAGTCGGACACTCCCGGTCAACAAATTTAAATAAATAATAAATAAATAGTTCAAATTTATCTTGCCTTCCTGCCTGGTTCCTGCCATAATCAGAAACAGCCTCAGAGCCAACACTGCTGTCATTGTTGAGATCTGCTTTGCAGTTTTCACTTTCATCCCAGCTACTATCACCGGCATGAAACTGTCCTTTACATCAGCCAGTGTAGGACTGCTCAGGTGCCTGGCTGTTGGCAGCGGCTACATGGTGGGGAGGCATGGCTTGAATACAAGCGAATGAGCCTTATGGTTTCATTCAGAAAAGACTGGAGAAATTAGCCAATGCACAAGAGCAAGCAGAATAAACTGGCAGGTAACACAGTAAACAGTAATGCAATGGAATTTGCGGGAGCAAAATCATCTGGTGTATCGAACTTTTGTTTTTACGACATGACATAAGTAAATTATATATGTTAGAGATGTATTATTTTATATGCTGTGTATCATTATAAAGACATTAAATGTAGTGAAGAAAGTGGCCAGCACTGAATGTAATTAAGTGTAATTTTCTACAGTGTGCACTATAATATAACTTTCATTAAATCGTCTTCTTCTTCTTTCGGCTTTTCCCGGTTAGGGGTCGCCACAGCGGAACTCCGGTCCGCTAATGATTGGCAGTTGATTTTTACAGTGCCGAGGTGCCAGCCCAACGCCCAACCTTCAACAAAGGCACGCCCATTCAAGCATGTCTTTCGAACGCCACTCGACCATGGGGAGGACATGCAGACTCCATACAGAAGGCACTCCAGCCGAGAATCGAACGGGAGAACTTCTTGCTGTGAGGTGACAGCGCTACCGCTGCATAACTTTCGTTAAATATTCTTGATAATTGGAATAGAGTGTTATATTTTAAAAAGTGGGCAGTTTAGCAAAACCCTGCTTGAAGTTCTTCGGTACCTGTATTATGTGCTGTGAACCTGTGATTTAAATATAACGTTGCGAGTTCTGTTTCTGATTCAGATTCACTGTAGATCATCTGGTGGTTGCCCAAAATTAGAACTGAAGACAGTAGACTACATAACATAAGGAGCTATTCACGCATTAAATCATTTGTTGCCACTGCCTGACCACAGCTGACGCCATCAAGCACACCCTGCACGCGATGACGTCAGGAGTAAAAAAAAAAACCCCAGGAAATTTGGAAATTAAAGGGGCCACATGGAAATTCGTGGCACCCCAAAATTTTGCCTCAAAACTGGTATTTACATTGAAATTCGGTACGGTTGAGAGGTATGTTCCTACCTCTACTATCCAAAAACTCCTAGCGAGATTCAGACCAACCACCCTTACAGCTGATAACGTTTCTGCTGAATACCTACAAATTAAATCCACAGCTGTAGCCTATCCCATTTTACTTGTAATAAATAGATCCATCACTGAACACACTGTTCCATCCCTGTGGAAAATGTCATACATCATACCACTCCACAAAGGTGGCCCCTCCCTAGACCTTTCCAACTATAGACCAATTGCAGTTCTGTCACCCCTCTCTAAGATCCTAGAAAGATGCATTTATCACTATTTCCTTTCCTATCTCCTCACCACAACCTTCTCTCCTCAACCCGACACAGATTTCGCCCATCCCACAGCACCACCACTGCTCTACTGAAATTTGCCAATACTATAAACTCCCATAGGAATCCAGGTAAATTGTCTTGGCTACCTTCCTAGATTTATGCAATACATTTGATACAGTCTCACATAATAAACCACTGTCTTATCTACAACCCCACCATACTCTCATGTAAAAGCTATTTAGATAATAGCTAATAATCCGTCAAATGGCATAATTATGTATCCCCCCACTCCCAACCTCCTTAAGCATGCCACAAGGACCAATCCTAGGACCCCTTCTTTTTAATATCTTCACAAACCACCTAACTCCACTCGGCTATCTCTAAAGCCGACATAGTCCAGTACACTAATGTCACAACTCTCATATGCTCTGCACCCAACATTCAGCTTCTCCAGCAAAAAGTCCAAGAAGCCTTCTCTGAAATAGAGAACTGGCTTAACTCACAACTCATACTAGATCCCAAGAAAACGCAACTAATGTTCTTCTGCTCTACTAAAATGAGCAACCTTACCTTCTCTATACTCTTTGCCAACAAAACCCAAATCACCCCTGTCAATGAGGCTAAACTCCTAGGAGTTGCCATTGACCAGCAACTCAAATTCACAAAACACATAACCATCACTCAAGTCCACAAAAAGCTAGGTTCCCTCTATTGCTGTAAGTTGTCTAACCACCGAACCTCGAATTGCAATAGCCAGGACCCACCTCCTATCTACTCCACTTTATGCATCCCCAATTCTAACTAATCTTTACAAAACTGACCTTAATAAACTTTCCATCTGTTACAACAAAATTGCTAGATTCGATACCAATGCCAAATCACAATCAATCCCACCACTGCCTTTCCCTACAAGCCTTGCACAGGTTTGAATTTCTGAACCTATTAAGGTACCATCAACTCAACCTGGCTCATCTAATTCTGTACTCTTCCCGAGAAAACCCCTGACCTGACTGGCATGCTGAACTTCTACAATTCAAATAAACAACTTCGGTCCTCCAACAAAGCTTTAATCGAAACCATCACATGCAAAAATAACTCCGGGTAATCACTATTTGAAACACTGAACAGAGACCTGCAATTTAGTTACTTTTCTGGCTATAGATGGATAACTTCTAAGTGTAGTATAAATCAAGATCTGAGCCAAACATAAATGAGGGTGATTAGAGACAGAGAAGTAGTAGTCCTTTTACAGAAGGTAAAGAAAATAACAGTGACACTCCCAAATCTCATTTGTGAATGACATGGGAATTCAAAGTTACTTCTTTATGTCTGGCATGAGTCATACAAAGTACTATGGGAAAGAGAAAGTCTTGAGGGAGTACAAGATCACGTTGCTTCATCAAGCCCCATTGGAAGCCATGTTGTGGAAAACAGGCTAAATTTATAAATAAAGCACTTTGAGTGATTTTGAGGTGTTAAAATAGGTCAAGAAGCAGACACAGTGAAAAAAAAAAAACTTTTGTTTTAGTTCTAGGATGGAGTTTTCCTTTAACTCTCACCCCATCTGCAGTTCCCCCTTCTCCACCGGACCATTACTTTTATATTCTTCATTCTCCTCCCCATCAAAGAAAACTCTGTATCTCTACCAGCACATATGACTCTCTCTCTCTGTGTCTGTCCCCTTGAAGCATGACAATAATTTCAGTAATTACACATACTACCTGGTTTTACTCTCACCGCTACGTATACATACTCCTACTCTTTGTTTATAGCAAACTTGTCACACTAACTACTCATACCTTTAGATCTTTCTCTTTTAACAAATGCTTACTGTGCTACCTATCACAAAAAAGTACCAGCTAGCACCCTATAGATGTTCATCGTGTTTCACTGTTGCAGTCCTAACCAATGGGTTATCAGACTCCCGGTAGCCCTCGATCGGCCAGAATACCAAGGGTAAGTAAATATGACATCGGCTTTCGGTTGTAAAGGATGTCACGACGTCCGATACAAAAAGGAGGCAGCCGACGTCACTTCCTCAGTCTTCCTTGCCGCGGAGCCCGAAGCAGAAGCATTTCTTGCATGAGTGCTGGTCGGCAGATTACCCTGTTTGTTTCCGACTACAAAGTTGAAGTCAACTACAGCTAAGTACCCCATTGGGGATCCTCTTTTCTTGCCTTAACGAATGTCAGAAAAGGTTAATAATTGTCTTACTTGTGGAAAGCAGATTCCTCATAGAGATTTTCATTCCCGTTGTATTATTTGTTTAGGCCTTGACCATGACGTTCCTAATTGTGATCTCTGTGCCTCCTTTAATCCGCGTACTATTCATCGTCGGGCTAAGTTTTTAGCTAAACAGTTTGGAGTTTGGCCTAAGTTTGTCGGTATGGCATCCACTGGTTTTCAGGCTTCTGATATACCCAAGAAATGTAAGGATAAGGACAGCGACAGGCTTCAGATGGTTAAGTCCTCAGATGATGTTAGGATGGTTGTTAGTCATGCGGTAGCCAGTGATGTCTTTGCAGCCCCTGCAGTCTGCAGATTTTCAACCACAGGCCTCGGTTAAGACCATTTCAGAGTCCCCCAGGCCTCTGGCCTCCATTTTGCTTTCTGACCTTTCGCCTGCCGCCTCTTCAGCTGGATCCGGAGCCGTTAAGCTGACGCCGGTGTCCGAGGCCTCCATTCTTCGTTCAGACAAAACTCATACCGACGACCTCTACTGCAACTTTGGCGGTTGCCAGGCTTTCCGAGTCCTTCAGACTTGCAGGTAAATCTTCCAGTTGTAAGTCTGTGAAAAAGCAGGCTCCAGTTTCTTCTTGTTCCCTTCAATCCCAAATGGTTAAAATGGCTAATGACCTTTTGACTCTTATTAGAGGTTCGCAGCCTCCTCCTAAAAGGAGTAGGGATGTTTCTCCTGAGGCTTTGTCTTTTTCTGGTTCTTATTCTTCTAGCATTTCTGCTGATGAAGAAGTTTCTTAGGCTTTTTCTCCATTTGAGGATTCAGATGCAGAGGAGTCCATCCCTTCTTCTTCTCCCCCAGAGGATTTCTCTTTTGGTGATACTTTAAATACTCTCAGGGACCATTTTAAATGGGAAAGTCAGGATTATCCCCAATCTAAGAAAAGGATTTGGGAGTTTTTGGAGTTACCTCAACATAAGCCTCTGGCTATTCCCCCAGTGTTGGAAGTGGTCGATGATGTTTTTCTGGAAAACTCCTTGACTCCAAATTCGGTTCCTCCTGCTCCCAGGAAACCTGACCGGTACTATAGGGTCCCTGATTCTCATCTGTTTCTTTTCAGGAATCCATTGGCTGATCATGAGGTTATTTCTCAAGGCCGTAAAGGAGTTAAGGCCACTGTTGCCAAAAATCCTGTTCCTTCTGACAGGGAATCTAGGAATCTAGATAGGTGGGTTAAAAAAGTTTATACCTCTGCCACTTTTGCTTATTAGGTCTACTAATTGTCTTTTTCATATGCTGAAGTACCAGCAGCACACCTTGGAGGCTATTTAAGTCTAGGATAGCAAGTGTGCCTCTCTTGGCAGAGAGTAAGGATATGCAGGATTTGCTGAATTCTGCCAGTCTTGTCAATAAACATTCTTTACATTGTGGTTTTGACATTCTAGAAGCCTCCTACAGGGCTACAGCTACTGGATCTGTTATTAGAAGGCATGTCTGGCTCAGGGAACGGACCTTTCCAGATCCTGTCAAGGCTAAGCTTTTAGATGTACGTTTGTATAAGGACAGTCTTTTTGGCAGCAAAGCAGAGGCAGTGCTCAAGAAGATGGAGGATAAGGTCAAGTCTATGCAAAGTGTTGAGGATTTTCTGCAAGTTCAACCACCTCGCTTTAGCAGGAATTACCCTTCAAAGAGTTGGACGTTTCCTGATGCCAGCAGACAGAACCGTTCTAGAACTAGAGGTTACAAATCTTCTAGGGGGCAGGTGGCTACCCCTCAAAGGTGTCAGCGTTGGCAGGCTTCCACTGCCAAGGCAGGAAATTCTAAGCCTGCATCTCAATCAAAACACTCTCAATGACTTTATCCAACTTCTGCCTGTTCTTGCCTGCCTGGAGAGTTCTTTAGGGGGAAGGTTGGCCCTTTTTGCAAATGTGTGGGTCACTGTCACGGACGACAAATGGGTACTCAGAACTGTATCCCTAGGGCACAAGTTCTCTTTCCACACCTTTCCAGTTCCCAAAGAATTCCCAGACGCTCCTCGAAACCAAAGGGCAGAAGTAGAAAAACAAATTTTGTCTCTGTTTCTTCTGGGAGCAATAGAATCAGTTCCTACTCGGCAGGTAGGCCAGGGTTTCTATTCCAGACTTTTCCTAGTTCCAAAAAAAGAAGGCACCTGGCATCCTATCCTCGATCTATCCATTCTGAACTCTCTCTTGGTAATTCCAAAGTTCAAAATGCTCACTCTGCATCAGTTGCTGCCAATGTTAGAAAAGGATTCCTGGCTGGTAACTTTGGATCTCAAAGAAGCTTATCTGCACATCCCTATCAGGGAAAGCTGCAGGCAATACCTTCGTTTCAGGGTGGGCAGGCAACATCATCAATTCTATGCGCTGCCCTATGGCTTATCTACTGTTCACAGAGTTTTCAGAATGTGCCTGGATCCAGTCATTGCTTTTTGCAGGCAAAAGAAAATTCAGATTTATCCATACTTGGGCTACTGTCTGATTCAAGCAAATTCCCAGGAACAGCTGTTAAAGTATCTAGAATTTGTAAAGACTCTTCTCTCTTCCCTGGGTTACACTCTCAGAGGAAAAATCAAAAATGGCGCCATACAATGAGATAACATTCCTGGGAGTGAGTCTGAACACAGCCACCCAGATGATGTATCTCACCCAGGAGAAGCAGACCACTCTTTCAGTTTACTTCAAGGACTTGGCAAGCCTGTCCCAGCTCCCTGCAAGGAAATACCTGCAAGCTCTGGGATACATGGCCTCTTGCATTCTCATGATTCCATATGCAAGACTGCATATGAGGAAATTGCAATGGTACCTCAAGAACCTTTTGGTGTCAACACACACGACCTGGATATAATTCCTCTGCTTCCATGTCTGCAGACGGAGTTTCTATGGTGGGTGACAGCCTGTCTATAAAACCAAGGCATGCCTTTTCAGCCACCTCTGGCCACTCAAGTTCTTACCACAGAGATAGCCGACTATGGCTGGGGATCATACCTGGATGGCAGATGCATACAGGGACGTTGGAATGCCCAGCAGATGCACCTGCACATAAATCTAAAGGAGTTGATAGCAGTTCAGCAGGCCTTACTAGCATTCAAGCATCTTCTTTCTCCAGGGACCCTGCTCATCAGAACAGACAACACCACAGTCATGTGGTACATCAACAAGCAGGGAGGGACTCATTCTTACTCCCTTTGCAGTTAGAATCTTTGGTCCATAGCAGCATCCCTGGGTCTGCATCTCCTAGCTCAATTTTGTCCAGGAGGCTCAGTGTTTTAGCTGACCAGTTAAAACCTGGATCCTCATGAGTGGCAGCTGTACAGAGCAGTCTTTTACACCATCATTCAGTGTTGGGGCACACCTCAGGTGGATCTTTTCTCCTCCCCAGACAACCATCTTCTACCTCTTTTTGCATCAGACAGCATCACAGCAGAGCCTGGAGAGTGGATGCTCTGTCCTTCCCTTGGACGCTGCTGTCGTCAGTTTATGCCTTCCCTCCTCTTCCCAGAGTATTATTGAAGATCAGGGATGAATGACCAAGGACTATTCTCATAGCTCCAGACTGGCCCATACAGCAGTGGTATCTACCGCTTCGCAGTCTCTCCCAATTTCCTCCTAGGCATCTTCCACTGAAGCCAGATCTTTTGGTTCAGGAAGGGGGAAACATTTTACATCCTCATCTTCAGTCTCTCCATTTGGCAGTATGGCTCATTGTATGACTTCATCCTTTTCTTCTTCCCTTTCCCAGCAAGTGGTTGACGTGCTGAGGAAGGCCAGGAGGCCTAGCACTAGGAAATCATATGCTGGCAAATGGAAAAGATTCTCTCATTGGATGCACGCTAGAGGGGAATCATCTTCTCAGCCTACCCTTCCTCAGATCCCGGAATACCTGGCTGATTTGCTTCAGGGTGGTCTTTCTTTTTCCTCTATCAAGATCCATGCTTCAGCCATTTCTGCTCATTGTTCTTTTGAGCAACCAATTTTCTCTCATCCCCTGATGAAAATGTTTCTCAGAGGTGCTTGCAACTTAAAAGCTCCCAGAAGGGCACCTACTGCAGCCTGGGATCTTAATTTTGTTCTAGAGAAACTCACTCTTCCTCCTTTTGAGCCAGCTGCCACTGCAGATTTAAAAGTTTCTTTCTTGGAAGACTGCCTTCCTCTTTGGCTATAACTTCAGCAAGGAGGGTTTTGGAGCTGCAAGCTTTGATGGCTGTGAAGCCTTTTCTTATTTTCCATGCAGATAGGGTCTCTCTAAGAACCAACCCCTCCTTTATGCCTAAGGTGGTTTCTAGCCTGACTCTTAATCAGTCCATACACTTTCCTACCTTCTTTCCTAATCCTCGAAATAGAGGTGAAAGGATCCTACATTCTCTTGATGTGCACAGACAGCTCAGGGGCTGGACAGGACTAAAGACCTTCGGAAATCAGCACAATTATTGGTCAGTTTTGCCCCTGGAGCCCAGGGCAAGGCTTATTTCTAAGCAAACCATTTGTAAATGGATTGCACATTGTATTACTTTTTGTTATTCCTTTCATGGCAGGGCAGGGTTTGCCACTACTGTTCTGCAGGGCTTTAGTTCCAATCCTTGATTCTGTTGGTTTCCTCCTCCTTTTTCTCTGGACTTTGGTAATCAACCCATTGGTTAGGACTGCAACAGTGAAACACGATGAACATAGTACAGTTGTGTACACTTAACATAAATGTAGATGTTAGAGTGTATTCACTGTTGCAGTCTTGGTTTCCCTCCCTCCTTCCCCCTTTTTTGGTCTTCTCCTGTTCTCTTTTCCTAGGGTACAGGCTAAATTTGGTATTATTTGCTAAAGTTACTTTTGGTTTAAACCTTGTTTTCTGGGGGCTTCTGACTGTTATGGCTAGAAAGACTGAGGAAGTGACGTTGGCTGCCTCCTTTTGTATTGGACATCCTGACGTCCTTTAGAACCGACGGCAGCCAATGTCATATTTACTTACCTTTGGTATTCTGGCTGATCGAGGGCTACTGGGAGCCGGATAACCCATTGGTTAGGACTGCAACAGTGAATACACTCTAACATCTACATTTATGCTAAGTGTACACAACTGTACTTTTTCATACCCTTCAGATTCTTTTCTTCTCCTTCACAGGAATCTGTTCATTCCTACACTCTGCCCCATTTTTCAAGCCCTAATAATCCTTTACACTCCATCACAGCAACACACACACTTCACATTTGTATCTAACCAATCTGCTTCCACACACTGACAATCCAGTCACCTCACACTTTAACTTCAGGTGAATTTATTACATATGCTCAAACTTTAACCTGCCTGAGTTCTCTTTTGTATTTCCACTCACTCTGTATACTCTCAATGCTAAATGCATTCTCTCTCTCATCGACAGTATATGACACCTACACACTTTTCTCTGTGTACCTCTTACTCTCCCTTCTCTACTAATCCCTTCTTAAATAATTGTCAACTTTCTTCTATCAGCTCTGCAACTTGGAGTGTTTACTAATCTCTCCTTAACACCCACCCCATTTATGTCAACCTTTCAGCTCCATCAGCATACCTGTACCTTTTTCTCCCAATTGCAACCATCCACCAGTGTCCAACTCTTTATCTCCTCACAACTGTCCTGCACCTGGCAAGATGTTCTTTGTGTTTCACTGTTGCAGTCATTACATTTGGGTAATCCTGCTTGGCAGGTTGCCCTCAGTTGGCCTGAATTCCAAAGTCTTGGGTCCTGTGTCTGTTGCGGTCGCCCCTTCCCTGACGTCAGGTCGTCAGGGGTATAAAAGATGCAGCCGACGCCATTTTCTTCAGTCTTTCTTGCTGCACGATGCCCGAAGCAGAAGCAGTTCGCATGTGCCGGTCGGCCGACTCCTGAGATTTTCGTGTTCGAGTTTCAGATCCGAAGTCTTCATTAAAGCTAAGTACCCCGTTGGGGAAACTTTTTTTCTTGCTCTAGACCGATGTCAGAAAAAGTTAATTGTATTTCTTGTGGAAAGCAAATACCTCATAAGGACTTTCATTCTTACTGTATTCCTTGCCTAGGCCCTGACCACGACATCTCTAATTGTCAGTTTTGTGCTAGATTTAACCAATGCACTATTAAGTGTCGGTATGAGTTTGCATTAAGCTATTTTGGGCGCAGATTTAATTATAAAATGTCTTTGAATAGCCATCCGACTACCAGACTTCACAAAAAATGCAAAGAAAAAGACAGGCAACCGAAGCCCAAAACTGACGAAGTTTCTCCTAAGCCAGTTGCCGGTTCGCTGGTTCTCAGTGAGGTGCTTTCGCAGCCCCTGACGCCAGCTACTTTAGAGTCGCAGACCGCTACCGACTCCCATGTGGAGTCTGCTAGGCCGCTGGAAACTCAAGGTATTGGAGCCTCGGACATTATTCCCTCAGATGGGTCCGGAGCCGCTGAGCAGGCACTGGCTTCTGAGGGTGTATTCAGACCTAAACAATTATACATTAAACCGACTTCAGCTTCAAAGGCAAAGACTAAAGCACCTTTAAAGACAAAGAAGCAAACTCAACAGCCTCATGGACAGGCCTCCATGCCCAAAAAACAGATGCTCAAAATGGCCGAAGACTTGATTACCTTGATCAGGGGTTCCCATCCCCCTCCTGATAAGAGGCCTAGGCAAGAGACAGACCATGAATCTTCAAATCAGGTTTCTATTTCTTCCGATTCCTCTTCTGATCAGGAATATCCCCCCCCCCCCCCCATGAGGATTCTGATGCTGAAGAATCTATTCCTTCAGCTTCTCCTCCTGAGGACTATTCTTTTGGGGAATCCTTGCATACCATGAGGGAGCATTTCCACTAGGAGAGCCAAGATTTTTCGGAATCTAAAAAGAGGCTCAGGGACTTCCTTTTACTACCTCAACACAGGCCTCTAGCTATTCCACCTGTGTTAGACATTGTAGATGATGTGTCTGACCCCTGACTCCTTACCTCCAGCTCCTGTTAAGCCTGACAGATATTACAGGGATGTTCATCGTGTTACCCTGCTGCAGTCATCACACATCCGATGCCATTTTCTTCAGTCTTTCTTGCCGCGCGGTGCCCGAAGCAGAAGCAGTTCGCAAGTGCCGGTCGGCCGACACCTGAGATTTTCGATTTGAATTTCAGTCCGAAGTCTTCAATAAAGCTAAGTACCCAACAATTGCATTTCTTGTGGGAAGCAAATACCTCATAAGGACTTCCATTCCTATTGTATTCCTTGCCAAGGCCTAGACCACGACGTCGCAGGTTGTCGGTTTTGTGCTAGGTTTAATAAACGTATTATCAAATGCCGTTTTGACTTTGCACGGCATTACTTTGGTAGGAAATTTAATTATATCATGCCGTCGGAGCAGCCGACGATCGTAATTCATAAAAAACACAAGGATAAGGACAGGCAGCCTAGGAATAAGCCAGACCCCGAGGCCTCAGCTGGGCCTGTCGCCGGTTCTCTGGTTTTCAGTGAGGCGCCTACGCAGCGCCTGACTACCGCAGACCTGGAACCCCAGACAGCTGCCGACTCACAAGCGGAGTCTACTAGGCCGACGCAGCCATCTAACGACACCGGAGCAGAATTAGACACCGGTGCAGAGGAAACACTTTCGGTCGCAGAAGGTGTCTTCAGACCGACTACACTCTCCATTAAATCTTATGCTAAGCTTAAAACTCCTTTAAAACCTAAGAAATCTGTTCATCAGTCTACAGGTCAAGGCCCCATGCCTAAGAAACAGATGCTTAAGATGGCTGAAGATTTAATTACCCTTATCAGGGGTTCCCATCCCCCTCCTGATAAAAGACCAAGACAAGAGGAGGATTATGCATCCTCTGACCAGGTTTCTCTCTCCTCAAATTCTTCTGAGGAACAGGATTACACTTTTCCACCTTACGAGGATTCTGATGCTGAAGACTCTATTCCCTCAGCATCTCCCCCTGAAGACTACTCCTTTGGGGAAACATTACATACCATGAGGGAACATTTCCACTGGGAAGGCCAGGATTACTCAGATTCTAAGAAAAGGCTCCGAGAGTTCCTTTTATTACCCCAGCACAGACCTCTTGCTATCCCTCCTGTTTTAGATATTGTGAATGATGTCTAGTTGGAGTCTAGTTTAAATCCAGACTCTCTACCTCCTGCCCCAGCCAAACCAGACAGATACTACAGAGTACCTCACTCACACAAATTCCTTTATAAAAGCCCTATAGCTGACCCAGAAACCATATCCCAGGGTCCTAAGGGAGCAAAAGCTTCTATGGCTAAAAATCCTGTGCCCTCTGAAAAAGATTCCAGAGCCCTAGATAGATCGGGAAAGAAAATATACACCTCTGCAACTCTGGCTATGAGAGCATTAAATTGCCAGTTTTACATGTTGAAATATCAACAATTCCTGGTGTCTCAGTTAAAACCAAAAAATGAGCACACATTCAGAACAGCCTGAATTCAAGGAAATGCAGGATCTGTTGCATGCAGCTGAACAGGTGGGCAAGCATACTTTACAATGCGGTTTTGATTCATTGGAAGCTTCCTGTAGAGCAGCTGTTACTGGCTCTGTCATCCGTAGACATGCTAGGTTAAAAGAGCAAACCCTCCCTGACCATGTTAAAGCAAAATTATTAGATGCACCTTTACAACAAGATGTATTATTTGATGGCAAAGCAGAAGAGGTTTTAAAAAAAATGGAGGATAAGGCTAAATCTATGCAAACGGTTAAGGATTTCTTGCAGGTACAACCCCCTCGCTTCAGCAGAAATTGGCCAACAGAAAATTGGTCCTTTCCAGCTTCAGACAGATCACACAGAGGCAAATACAGACGCCCAAGGGGCAGAGGTCAGTCACAGGGCCCTTACAAACCTCGCCAATGGGGTTCTGCTACCCAGAAAGGAGGAGAAGACAGGCCCCAAGCTAGCAGAAGACAAACACAGTGACTCTGTCCTTAAACTACCAAGCAAATCTCTCCTGGCAACACCCGTGGGAGGAAAACTAGCATTTTTTGCAGACAACTGGTGCATCATCACAAAAGACAAATGGGTTCTAAACATCGTCTCTCAAGGATACATATTCCATTTTCATACCTTACCAAGGATCAAAGGAATGCCAAACCTGCCACCAAATCAGTGGGCAGAGGCACAAAAACAAATTACAGCTCTCATGGACATGAGCGCCATTCAACAGGTACCTACACAGGAGCAAGGACAAGGATTTTACTCAAGACTCTTCCTAGTTCCAAGAAAGGAAAAAGCATGGAGACCCATTCTGGATCTTTCAGTTCTGAACACCTATCTGCAAGTGCCAAAATTCAAGATGCTAACACTACAGCAGTGTCTTCCCATGTTGGGCAAGAATGCTTGGCTAGTCACTTTGGACCTCAAGGAGGCATACCTGCATGTCCCTATCGGACAAAATTGCAGAAGATACCTCTGCTTCATTGCAGGTTCAACGCATTATCAATTCTCTGCACTGCCCTTTGGCTTATCTACTGCACCCAGGGTCTTCACAAAATGCCTGGCACCAGTAATTGCATACTGCAGACAAAGAGGAATTCAAATATACCCATACCTGGACGACTGTCTTATTCAAGCAGAAAGCAAGGACATCCTTTTACAGCATCTGACATTTGTCAAAACCTTCCAAGTTGCCTAGGGTACACAGTAAACGAAAAGAAATCAAAACTAGTGCCCTCACAGAACATAATATTCCTAGGTGCCAGCTTGAATACAATGGCCCAGATGGCTCATCTCACGCCAGACAAACAACGACAGCTGTTTCAATATTTCAAATTAATGGCAACAAAGACCTAACTCCCTGCAAGAAAAATTCTGCAGGCCTTGTGATTCATGGCATCTTGCATACTACTAATACCATTTGCAAAACTGCATATGAGGAAATTACAATGGTACCTGAAAAGTGTATGGACTCAGCACAGCCACAGCTTGGAAACAATGATTCCACTCATTCCCTGCCTTCAACAGGAGTTTCTATGGTGGGCACAGGCATGTCACCTCAACAAGGGTCAACCTTTCACCTTACCCACAGCCAGGCAAACTATGACAACAGATGCATCGGACTATGCCTGGGGAGCACACATGGCAGGACAGTGCATTCAGGGCAAATTGACTACAGATCAGAGACATCTGCATATCAATCAAAAAGAAATGCTAGCAGTGCAGAATGCCCTAACAGCTTTCAAGGACCTTCTACACCCGGGACAACTACTAATAAGGACAGACAACACCACGGAGGCACACATTCCTACCCTCTATGCAGACAAGCAATGACCTTGTGGAACACTGCACTGTCTTACCAGGTTCAATTACAAGCACAATTCCTGCCAGGAAAGAAACACATTGGAAGACGACCTAAGCAGAAACATCATGGATCCACACGAATGGAAATTAGATCCACAAGTATTTGCAATGATAGCTCAAAAATGGGGACGCCCAGACATAGATCTGTTTGTAAGCCCCCACAACCACCAACTGCAAATATTTTGCACAAGGACCTTCCATCCACTAGCTTGGAAAGTGGACACCCTCTCATTCAGTTGGAAAACATTAACAGTGTATGCCTTCCCTCCACTGCCTCTTCTAGCAAAGGTACTGCTGAATGTCAGACTAGAGAGGCCACAAATGATTCTCGTTGCATCAGACTGGCTATGCCAACATTGGTATCCAATTTTAAGGAACATAGCTCAGGGCCCACCATGGATTTTGCCACAAATTCCTCACCTGCTCACCCAGCGAGACAATCTGATTCTACACAGCCAGCTCAATACTTTAAACCTGGCTGCAAGGGAAATTACCTAGACAACCAGCCAACACCTTTATCCAAAGCTGTTATGGATGTCATTCTGGAGGCCAGGAGGCCCAGCACCAGGAAAACCTACTCAGACAATTGGAAAAGATTTTGCACATGGAACCAGGCTAAAGGCCTAAATCCCCTGGAGCCGAACATTCCTCAGATTCTACAATATTTAACTGAGATGTTACACAAAGGACTTTCCTTTTCATCTATTAAGATCCACGTCTCAGCAATTTCAGCTCATTACAACACGGATCCTCTTTTATTTGCACATCCACTCCTAAGACAGTACCTCAGAGGGGCTAAGAACTTAAGACCGCCAAGGAGAGCTCCAACACCTACTTGGGATCTCAACTTTGTCCTGGAAAAGCTTACACTGCCGCCCTTTGAACCAGCTTTTTCAACTGATTTAAAATTTCTTTCATGGAAAACTGCCCTACTACTAGCAATAACCTCAGCTAGAAGAGTCTCAGAGCTACAGGCACTAATGGCAGTGGAACCTTTCCTCATTTTTCATCAAGACAGAGTTTCTCTACGAACTAATCCTTCCTTTATGCCAAAGGTGTTATCCAGTGTGGCCCTAAACCAAACCATTCACTTGCCCACCTTCTTCCCAAATCCCCAGAACAAAGGAGAAAGACTCCTGCACTCTCTGGGCATTCACAGGCAATTATGTTACTACTTGGATAAAACTAAGGCTTTCAGAAAAACTGACCAGCTCTTTGTAGCCTGTGCTACAGGATCACAAGGAAAAGCTGTCTCAGAACAGACCATTTCTAAATGGATAGGACATTGCATACATTTCTGCTACACACATCATGCCAGTACCTGCTAACATTAGGTCCCACTCCACCAGGGCAACAGCTACATCAGCAGCCTTTCTCAGGGGAGTGCCAACCAAGGATATTCTGGAAGCTGCTACTTGGAGTTCAGTGCACACCTTCACCAAACACTATCACTTAATCTTTACTCTAAGACTAGAGCTGGTTTTGCCACTGCAGTTTTGCAGGGCCTACTAGCTTCTTCTAACCCTGTTTGACTCCACCTCCCTCCTTAGCTTTGGGATTCAACCCAAGTGTGATGACTGCAGCAGGGTAACACGATGAACATAGTACAGTTTTGTACCTACCATAAATGTAGATGTTCGAGTGTTCACCCTGCTGCAGTCCAGGTTACCCTCCCTCCATCCCCTCTGAACTAGCTGAACTTATCTCTACCACTTTATCCTATTCTACCTCTGTGGTGTATTAGGTGCTTGTACCTAAGGGTTTTGTTTTATTTTTATATAGCCATATGTGTGTGTGTGTGTGTGTGCGTGTGTGTGTGTGTGTGTATATATATATATTTTTTTTTTCCTACCTTTTGGGGGCACCTGACATCTGGGGTAATAAAAACTGAAGAAAATGGCGTGGGATGCCTCTTGTATACCCCTGGCGCACTGACGTCAGGGAAGAAGCGACAGCAACCGACGCCGGACCAAGACTTTGGAATTCGGGCCGACTGCGGGGACCGCCTGACGACAGGATAACCCAAGTGTGATGACTGCAGCAGGGTGAACACTCGAACATCTACATTTATGGTAGGTACAAAACTGTACTTTCCTGATTCTCATAAATTACTTTTCAAAAACCCTACTGCAGACCCAGAAACTGTTTCACAGAGTCCCAAAGGGGTTAAGGCTTCCAATGCAAAAAACCCTACCCCCTCTGACAGAGATTCTAGGGCACTGGATAGATGGGGAAAAAAGGTTTACACATCTGCTACCTTGGCTATAAGGGCCTTAAACTGCCAGTTTCATATGCTGAAATATCAGCAATATGTCATGACATTGCTTAAACAGAAAATGTTGGTAAATTTGGAATGTGCAGAAAACGAAGAAATGCAGGATTTATTGCATGCAGCTGAACAAGTTGGAAAGCATACTTTGCAATGTGGTTTTGATTCTCTGGAGGCCTCCTGCAGGGCCGCAGTTACGGGTTCTGTAATTAGGAGGCATGCTTGGTTAAAGGAACAAAATCTGCCTGATCATGTTAAAGTTAAATTATTAGATGCACCGTTACAGCATGATACCTTGTTTGGTGTTAAGGCAGAAGAAGCATTAAAGAAAATGGAGGACAAAGCTAAATCTATGCAAATTGTCAAAGATTTTTTACAAGTACAGCCACCTAGGTTTAGCAGAAATTGGCTTACAAAGAATTGGTCCTTTCCAGTGTCAGACAGACCTCAAAGGGGCAGATCCAGACGTCCTAGAGGCAGATCCCAAGCGCAAGGTTCTTACAGGTCTAAGCAGTGGGGTGCTTCTACCTCCAAATTTGGAGAAGACTAATCACAACCGTACAGGAAATAGTCCCAATAACTTCCCTCTGCCTGCACCAAGCACTTATCTCCTGGCAGCACCTTTAGGGGGTGAAATAGCACTTTTTTTCTCAAAATTGGCACATTATAACCCAGGGCAAATGGGTTCTAAACATAGTGTCACAAGGCTACAAGTTTCACTTCCATACCCTGCCAAAGGCAAACGGTTGGCCAGATCTGCCAAAAAATCAATGGGCAGAGGCACAAAAACAAGTCTCGTCCCTCATGGACATGGGGGCTATTAACAAGTGCCACAGCAAGAGCAGGGACAAGGATTTTACTCAAGACTGTTCTTGGTACCCAGAAAGGACAAAGCATGGAGACCAATACTGGACCTATCTATTCTAAACACTTTCCTGGATATACCAAAATTCAAGATGTTGACCTTGCAGCAGCTTCTGCCCATGCTGGGCAAAAAGGTTTGGCTCGTGACTTTAGACCTAAAAGAGGCATACCTGCATGGCCCAATTGGGCAATTATGCAGAAGTTAGCTCAGATTCAAGGCTCTCTCAGTGCATTACCAATTCTCTGCACTGTCCTTTGGCTTATCTACTGTGCCCAGGGTCTTTACAAAGTGCCTGGCACCAGTAATTGCTTTCTGCAGACAGAGGAATACAGATATATCCTTACTTGGACGACTGCCTCATTCAAGCAGAGAAGGACATTCTACTTCAGCATCTGGCGTTTGTGAAAAGACTTCTAACATGCCTAGGGTACACAGTCAGCGAAAAGAAATCAAAACTAATACCCTCTCAAGAGATAATATTCCTGGGTGCAAGCTTAAATACAACTGCCCAGATGGCTTATCTCACGCCGGACAAACAAAGGCAACCGACTACCTATTTCAGAGGATTGGCAACAAAGGCCCAGTTATCTGCAAGAAAAATTCTGCAGGCTTTGGGCTTCATGGCATCCTGCATCCTACTAATTCCATATGCAAGACTACATATGAGGAAATTACAATGGTACCTAAAAAGTGTCTGGACGCAACATTGCCACAGCCTGGAAACAATGATTACTCTCATTCCCTGCCTGCAACAGGAGTTTCGATGGTGGGCAAGGGCTTGTCACCAAAACAAGGGACAGCCATTCTCATTAACCCTAGGCAGGCAGAACCTAACAACGGATGCGTCAGATTATGCCTGGGGGGCCCACATGGCAGGAAGAGGCATTCAGGGCACCTGGTCCACAAACCAAATGCATCTACATATCAATCAAAAAGAGATGCTAGCTGTTCAAAATGCCCTGACAGCCTTCAAGGACCTAATTAATCCGGGATAACTACTGATAAAGACAGACACCACCACGGTCATGTGGTATATAAACAAGCAGGGGGGCACGCATTCCTACCCCCTTTGCAGACTAGCCGTGGCTTTGTGGAACACAGCATTGACTTACTAAGTTCATCTGCAGGCACAATTCCTGCCAGTAAAGGAAAATACTCTGACAGACGAACTAAGCAGAAACCTCCTGGATCCCCACGAGTGGCACGTGGATCCACAAGTCTTCAGCATGATAAGAAAATGGGGATGCCTGGACATAGGTCTATTTGCCTCCCCTCACAACTACCAACTAAAAAGATTCTGCAGAAGAACTTATCACAGATGAGCATGGAAAGTGGACGCCTTATCTTTCACCTGGAAAAAACCTATCAGTATATACCTTTCCTCCACTGCCTCTCCTCCCCAAGGTACTCCTAAAGGTCAGACAGGAGAAACCAAAGATGATACTGATTGCTCCAGACTGGCCCTGCCAGTACTGGTATCCAATCTTAAGGAACTTGTCTCAGTGCCCAGCCTGGACCTTACCTCAAATACCTCATCTGCTGACCCAACAAAACAGTCAGATCCTGCACAGTCATCTCAGGACTCTAAACCTGGCAGCATGGTGAATAATGTAGCCCTGCAAAGCACACCTCTCAGTAAAGCTGTGACAGATGTCATTTTGGAAGCCAGAAGGCCTAGTACTAGGAAATCCTATGCTGGAAAACGGAAGAGATTTTGTGCTTGGAACCAGGCACAAGGAAATGATACAGCCATGCCAAATATTCCTCAGCTTTTGCAATACTTAACTGAGATGCTGGACTAAGGCCTATCTTTTTCATCAATTAAAATTCATGCCTCTGCCATTTCGGCTCATTACAATACAGAGCCACCACACTTTTCTCACCCTTTATTAAGGCAGTACCTCAGAGGAGCCAAAAATTTAAGGCCTCCAAGGAGATCGCCAATACCTGCATGGGATCTAAATTATGTCTTGGAAAAACTCACCCTACCACCTTTTGAGCCAGCTGCTATGGCTGATATAAGGTTTTTATTTTGGAAAACAGCTCTGCTCCTAGCAATAATTTCTGCAAGACGAGTGTCAGAGCTACAGGGTCTAATGGCTGTGGAACCTTTTATCATTTTTTATCCATACAGGGTCTCTCTGAGGACAAACCCAACATTTATGCCTAAGGTGGTGTCCAGTATAGCCCTTAACCAAACTATTCATTTGCCAACCTTTTATCCAAATCCACAGAACAAGGGGGAGAGAATTCTGCATTCTTTGGACATACACAGACAACTTAGATTCTATTTGGACAAAACTAAAGTTTTCAGGAAAACAGACCAATTACTAGTGGCATATTCTGCAAGGATCACAAGGAAAGGCCATCTCCAAACAGACTATTTCAATGTGGATAGGCCACTGCATTCGTTTCTGATATTCACAGCATGGCAAGCCAGTGCCTAAGGGCATTAGGCCTCATTCAACCAGAGCTGCAGCCACTTCAGCCTTTCTCAGGGGAGTACCAACCAAAGACATTTTAGAAGCTGCTACTTGGAGTTCAGTGCACACTTTTACAAAGCATTATCATCTTCCACTCTACTCTAAATCCAGGACAGGCTTTGCCACTGCAGTTCTGCAGGGTCTCATAGCCACACCTAATGCTGTTTAGCTCCAGCCTCCCAACCATAGCTTTGGGACTCTACCCAAATGTAATGACTGCAACAGTGAGACACGAAGAACATAGTACAGTTGTGTACACTTACCATAAATGTAGATGTTGGAGTATATTCACTGTTGCAGTTCAGGTTACCCACCCACCATCCCCCTTATTTCTGATGGAACTCATCTTTCCTTCTCTGATTTATACAAACCTTTGTGGTGTATTTGCTTGTAGATGAAGGTAACATTTATATTGGTGCATGTGTTTTTATATATAAATTTTGGCTACCCTTTAGGGGGCACCTGACATCTGGGGCAAAAAAACTGAAGAAAATGGTGTCTGCTGCATCTTCTATACCCCTGACGATCTGACGTCAGGTAAGGGGCGACAACAACCGACGCAGGACCCAAGACTTTGGAATTCAGGCCGACTGAGGGCAACCTGCCAGCAGGATTACCCAAATGTAATGACTGCAACAGTGAATGCACTCTAACATCTACATTTATGGTAAGTGTACACAACTATACTTTCTCATAGGTTGGTACTAGGCTATCAGCCCTAGGGCCTATACAAGCCTAGCCATAACAATTCCCTGGCTATTTCTTCCTACACTATTTACTTCCCTGGACCCCTGTCTAGCAGGGCGACTGACGTGATTCCTGAGGTGAATTTCCTTTCTCCCATCCAGTCATTAAGGTTCCTTTTGAAGAGGGCCAAAGAGGTGCTCTGCTTGACATGTATGGGCAGTCTATTCCATAGTCTGGGGAGTCTCTGGGTCAGGAACCTATCCCTCCAGCATGTTTTGTTTATTGTGATGACAAGGTTTAGATCCCTGGAGCATGTGGCTCTGAGGGATTGGGATTTCTTTAAGTGTAGCATGTCCAACAGCTTTGGGTTTGACATGGCCTTTTATATTAAGCAGAGATCGCTTCGGAGTAGACGATATGCGACACAGAATGGCTGGAGTTTTTTAAGGCCGTCAGCATAGGGCATCTGCTTTAGGCCTGTGATTCTTTTAGTGAGGAATTTCTGCGGCCTTTCCAGTTGTTGCAGATGTCTTGAGAGGTACATACCAAATGGGGCGTTGTATTCTATAATGGGTTTAATGAGGGATGAGTACAGTGGGACAATGACCTCCTTTTTTCTGGATGAAAAGCCCTTAGTGTTGAGGTGTGCCACATAGAAGGATTTCCTGACTGTTATGGCGATGTGGTTATTGAAGGTGAGACCACTGTCCACCTGTGTCGTTAAGTCTCTTATCACACTTTCAGTGTTTAGTGTACTGCCATCTATGTGGTAATTCACGGATACATGTTTTTTTCCAAAGGGGATAACTATACATTTCTTGGCATTGAGCTTGAGCCCATGGCTCTGGCACCAAGCATCTGTTTCTATAAGGCCCTTTTGCAGAGTATCGACATCATTTGGGGATTCAATAATGGCTCTCAGTTTGCAGTCATCTGCAAACTTTGTTAGCCAGAGTCCCTTAGTGTTGGCCTGTACTTCAGAGAAGTAGATGCCAAACAAGAGAGGTTCCAGGACTGAATCCTGAGGTACTCTACTTGTCCCTTGTCTGGAGCTGGATTTGGAGTCAGCTACTTTTACAGTGTGGGTTCTGTTGGTAAGCTAGTTGGCAACCCATCGAATGACATAGGGATTAATGCCCAGCTTAGTAAGTTTATCTATGAATCCAGAGTGGGGGATGGTGTTAAAGGCCTTGGTGAGGTCCAGATAGGCTGTGTGGACTGCCTTACCCTCGTCCACGCCTCTGGAGACTGATTCAAAGAAGTCAATCAGGTTCAGGAGACAAGATCGGCCCATCACAAACCCAAACTGAGTGAGATCCAGTGTTTTAAGGTTGCCAATGTCTTTGTTTATAAGTTCCATGGCCTTACAGATCAGGCTCATCAGACTGATGGGGCGGTAGTTCCCGGGATCCAAGGTGGATCCTCCCTTGTGGAATGGGATAACTGTAGCTGTGCGCCACTCAGTGGGCATGAAGCCTGAGGTGAGGGTATGATTAAACTTGACACTTAGGTGAGGTGCCAGTTCATTTTGTAGTTCATGTAGTACACAGCCCGGAAAGTCCTCTGGTCCCATGGATGCTGTATTCTTAGCTTTGGAGAGTGCGTTTTCTACTTGTGTGGCCATTATTACTGGAATTTGGCAGTCTTCCGGTATTGAAATGGGCCATTTAGGGGGTGAGAGTGGGGTGAAGATGACACTGAATCGATCTGCCAGGATATTGGCAATATCCTTGGGATCAGTATATTTAATGCCATTCTGTTGTAGCTCAGAGCATATCAGAGTATTGCCATTTAGATTCTTGACATAGTTATAGAATGCCTTGTGGTTGTCTTTGGAATCTTTGGCAATTTTATTTTCGTAACTAGCTTTGGAGGATTTTATGAGGGATCTCAGCTTCTTACTGAGGCTGGTAAGGGAGTTTTTTTGCATCCTGGGATTTTCCTCTTTTCTGCAACAGTTTCTTCCTTTTGTTATAAAGTTTGTTTATGGCAGGGGACCACCAGATTGGCTTCCTTTTTTTGGAGGAGCACATCTTGGTTCTATTTGGGATGGCATGATTCATGCATGAGTGGATGTGCTCGTATAGTGCCTTAGTGTAGGACTCGGCAGTCGAACTTTCAGTTCCCGACTGCATGGGTGTCATGAAGTTTGTAACTTCTGACTTGAGTAGCATGAAGTTGGCTTTGGAGAAATTTTTTATGGAGGATTCATTACTGGGGGGTGGGGGTGGGATGTGGATGTTAAGGGTGATTAGCTTATGGTCTGACCTGACCAACGAGGGGGTGACCATAGGTGTGGAACATCAATTTCCCATGTTGGTAATGACCAGGTCTAGGATATTGCAGTCCCTGGTGGGAATATGGATTAGTTGATCCAGGGCATTGGAATTTATGAATTCCAAGAAACGTTGGGCAAAGGTGTTGGTACACAAGTAGTTTTCCCAGTTAATGGCAGGGTAGTTGAAATCACCCAGTATTAGGTTGTATATTAATATTTTCCAGTATGTTTAGAAAGGTGTAGTGAGAATCTTGGGGCATGGTGGGGGATCTGTAGCAAGCTATGATCTGGATTGCAGTCTTACCTAGTGTTAGTTCTACTCCCTTTTGTATTACTTGCACACCTAACATTCATTCACCCCTTTTATATTACCTGCACACCTAACATTCTAACCCCCCTTTTATATTGCTCGCACACCTACCATGCTTTCATCATCAACTCCAACAACCCCACTTTCAAGTATCGGATTCTCTAACTCAGAGTCAAGACTATCATTTCCATATCATACTTAGCCTTACCGGGGTATCACAGAGTTAAGCAGGTCTTCTTCTACCTCAACTTCCTCACTCAGTCAACCTCTTTGTAGATATTAATCCAAACCCATGCCCCCCTCTGCATCATAAAAGGATTGCCAAACTACCACAGGATCTCTCCATCCTTCATAAAATGTTTGCTAAATTATCACAAATAATACACTGTACTCATTAGGTCAAGCCTCTAAAAACAATAATCTGCACCTGTATAACATTAAACTCAGAAGCATTAGAAACAAACTCCTAGAGGTCCACTTGTGGATTGTCCTCTACTCCCTTGACATCACGGTCATAACTGAAACCTGCTTGGAACAAGATATAAAAGAGGAAGAGATCCTGCCACCAGAGTATGGCATACTTGCATTAGATAGAACAAATAAAAAATCAGGTGATGTGGCAAATACATCTACAGTAACGCCATCCCCCACTCTACTTATAGCCCTTCCTCCCAGCTAAACTGCTGAGATTCTTGTTTCCTTCCTTAAACTTAAGACGTTGAGCATCATTGCTATCTGCAAACCCACAGATAACAACATAGATGTTACAGGGGAAATCCTGACATGGTGGTGGTTGTTGGGTCGCCACAGCGGAACTCCGGTCTGCTAATGAGTGGCAGTGTTTTTTTTTTTTTTTTTTATGGTGTCGAGTTGCCAGACCGACGCCCAACCTTCAACGAAGGCACGCCCATTCAATGCATGTCTTTCGAACGCCCACTCAACCGCGGGGAGGACGTGCAGACTCCACACAGAAGACACTCCAAACCCAAGCCGAGAATCGAACAGGAGAACCTCTTGCTGTGATGGGCAACAACGCCACCGCAGAAATCTTGACATGGTACTAAGCATATATCTTATGAGAAGCTGTAATGTTGGAGGATTTCGGTATAGATTGGAATCAATACTAATTTGCCAACAGTAATATAATCAATTTACTCAACTAATTTCTACTTCTAGTAATAGAAAAAAAAAGCAGTAATAAAACTCCACCATCAGCTGAATTTTCACAAATCCTACAAACAATATTTTCAGTTCTGGCTCTCTCCATTACTCTAAGTGGTCATATTCCTGCTTTTACAGTTTGTTAGCTAAATTTCCCTGTGAAACCTCATCATTGTAGTATGTAAACTCAACTTTTCATAAAGACACTTCCCTTGCCAGCTTAAAGTGCATTAATTGGAGTTGTCTTCATATTGTTCCTTTAGATTACACTATCATACTTTTATGATGCATTTTTCTTCACCCTTAATGCACATGTCCCACTAAGAACCTTAGTAAATCCTGTATTCTGGTTAACTTGAAAAAACAAAATGATCATGAAAGTGATTGTTTCTAAGTGTTCCAAGCTCAGTCTAGGACTCAGTCCAGCCTCCAAAACTGTAGATGACTCCGAAAACCAGACAGTCAAATGACCAAAAAAAAAAAAAAAAATCACAAACCTCCAGTACAATAAGCAAAACGACTCCAAACTTTTCTGGTCTTCCTTTTGTACATCCTGGCCACCCTACCTAACCAGCCTCTTGTTCTTACTGCACCAGTAACAGTATTGTTAACACAGTAGCTTCCATCTTAAACAGTTCTACAACCTGTAATACCAACCCCCTCCGGAGTCATCAGATGATCCCAGCACATTTGATTTTGAAGCCATTCCCGCAGTCACCATTAGGAAACGCCTTCTCAAACTAAAACCAGCTACATTTGCCTCAGAGAATCTTCCAGCAGACACCCTAGCATACTCTGTCTCCATCCTAATAAACTACTCCCATCACAGAGTTCTACATCCCTAAAATTTGGTAACAGTCTTACACCCTTCCCCTGCACAAAGATGGTTCCTTTACTGATATCAGCAAGTACAGGCCAGTAGCCATTCTATCCCCGTATCCAAAGTCTTAGAAAAATGTGTCCACTCCCAGCTATTTCAATGTTGTACCACAAACAACTTAGTAAGACTTGCACAACAGTTTCTGGCCACACCACACCACTGTAACAACTCTACTCGGCTTTTCTACCACCATCAACAGCAGTAGGAATGCAGATAACTTGGTAGCATCACTTTACCTTGATTTGTGTCACCAAAACTATTCTACAAACTTTGCTTCCTAGGACTTCAACACTAATTTCTCACTTGGTTCATCACCCACCTCAGAGATGACTTCAAGCTGTAAAATGGGAAAATTACATCCCACCATTTCTCCCAACGTGCATGGAGGTGCCTCAGGGATCTATCCTTGGTCCTCTGTTATTCAGAATGTATATAAATGATCTAAATGCTGCAAGTAAACATGCTACCATCATTCAGTATGATGATGATAATTCCACTCTTATCTGCACTGCCAAAAGCCTGTAACTTCAAGCCCAAACACAAGGATCCTTCATCTCCATTTAAAAATGACACCATAACTCTCAGTATTGAATCTTAAGACTGTATCTGTTGTGTTCACACCTAAACAATCGTCTAAAGATAAACCTCTCTTCACCATTACATCTTCTGATGAAATGAAAGTTAAAGTTGTACCAAGCACCTAGGTTTCATCATTTATTTTATTTTTTATTTTATTTTTATTTTACATTTGTTGATGGGCTGGTCCAACTGGATATGTCCATTTTCAGCAGAGGCCTGGGGAGAAAAGCTCCAAGTGAAAACATTAATAAACATAGTTACAAATGTAGGTCAAAGAAAAATAATCATAGCATTAGCATATTTTTACAGTGGCAACAATAAGCAATTAATTACCAAGAGAGGGAGTTCAAATTGAGCATGATAACAGAAAAGTAAGTTTTTAGTAAAGGTTTGTATGCATAATAAATGAGAGTTTGTATTTTCGGCTTTTCCCGGTTATGGGTCGCCACAACGGAACTCCGGTCCGCTAATGATTGGCAGTAGATTTTTTTATGGTGCCGAGTTGCCAGCCTGACGCCCAACCTTCAGCGAAGGCACGCCCATTCACGCATGTCTTTCGGAGGCCACTCGACCGTGGGGAGGACATGCAGACTCCACACAGAAAGCACTCCAGCCATGAATCGAACAGGAGAACCTCTTGCTGTGAGGTAAGAACGCTACCACTGTACCACCGTGGCTTCATGCATGATAAATGAGAGTACTAGAAGCAAATAGCAAGCTAGTCAGGGTTAGTACAGGGGCAGAGCCAGTGAGTTATGAGGTGAGTTTTGAGTTGGGATTTGAAACTGGGAGGAGAGGAATTAGCAGTGAGGTTGGCAGGAAGGGAGTTCCAGGCTTTTCCTATTGAGTTAGAGAACAAGGAGTCGCCTGCCAAGTTGTTGGCATAGATGATGCCATGAAATCTGACCAGCACAATAAC
Source organism: Protopterus annectens (assembly GCF_019279795.1). Classification (NCBI taxonomy): domain Eukaryota; kingdom Metazoa; phylum Chordata; order Ceratodontiformes; family Protopteridae; genus Protopterus; species Protopterus annectens. The sequence continues at coordinate 37,770,913 of NC_056737.1, forward strand.
GCAAGCTATCAGCAAAACACACAAACAACACTTTGCACCCTATATTGCACCTGTATTGAACTATAACTTATCCGATTGACCATTGCCTCTACTGTAATTCACCCTCACATATGCTGCTCCTGTGTTTGTCAACGTGCAGACTATCCAAATAACCATGCTAGAAAAATGCTGCAACAGAATAGCTAAATTTACAGCCGATAATGTCATATAGATCAAATCACTGCATAGTAATGAAACAGATAAATTGAATTTATTTACTGTCTGTTATTCATACAACTAAAACTATTCACAGTCTAATGTTTCAACCAGAAAAGTGTGTTGACACTAAAAAAAATATTATCAAACCTTACCTTCCCCATCTAGGACTCTCTGCTTTAAAGACAAATTCTTACTAAACCCAGTTAAATCAAACAGTACTGCAGGTGAGTCACTTTATTCATCTCGCATCTCTTAAGTTTGCAATTCGTACTCTTTTCACTCAGACAGATCAACCTGAACCATCACTCCACACTGAAAAGCCATAGTATGACATCTCACTTTCAGTAGCAGTTCTGTTATTTACATTTTACTTTGTTGACATTGTGTGTGCGCTAATACTGAGATGGAATACACCCTGACCAGTATCATGTAGGTCTAGCTTCATTTGCTTTCCAGAATGAGTCACCAGCTACACCCTGTCCACATGAAGGACGGGTTTATATCAGAGAATTAATGGTAGACCTAACACCCACCAGACTTGCATTGGGAAGACTGCAAACAACGACAAGAGAAAATAACATAAAAAAAAAAACAAAAATGACATGTATCCAAAATTGACTACTAGTTGAGTCCATGAATGCAGACAGTATTAAGTGAGCAAATTTCAAATGTGCCTCATTTGTGCTGTGGATGCCAGTTGTTCGTGGCTTCTGGTCACTTTTGGGGTGGAACAGCATGTGCGTCTGATTGGTAAGCCAGTTTGTGGAACCTGTGAGCCGTTTATATGTTTTCCTGCACTTTTCTGTGCATGTCTAGGTGTTTTGTCTGATGTTTTGTTCTGCTGGCAGCAGCATCACCAGTGACAGTGGGACATCATGACCATATATGATATCTGGGCAGATAGTCCATGTGATGTGAGGTATTGCCAACTATGCCAGGAGAAGTAGGGCAGTGAATGTGTAACATATGCCAGCATAGCTGTCTGGAGTTTTATAAAGTATTATATGTCATTTGTATATCAAACTGATTTGTACAGATGCTTGTGTTGAAAATGTGCTTGTAAAGCTGCTTGTGTTAAAAATGTACCAGCAATAGGTCCTGCTGGACAGAAAAGAAATACACTTGTATGTCAGACTGTATTGCAATTGTTGACATGAATATATTGTAACAGAGGATAATAGAAGAGAAGACATTAATCTCAGTCCAGGTATGGTTTTATAGCTTCCAGATGCTGTAACACATCTCAGCAAAGCTCTATTTGTCTGTATGGTAATGTATATGTGCTAAATTCTCATTCATTTTCTAGCAAAGGATGTAGTGTGGGAACCAGAGTCAGATGACCAAATGTTATGTGATGTCATTCTGTAATCCAGCACTAAAATGATGCTCTAGATGAGACAGAAGTCTCATGGCAGTCTGTTTTTGAAACCTGACAAACAAGGAAGACCTCTTACCCACTTCATCTTTAAAATTTCCTGTGATTGAAACTCATGTGTTTATTGTAAATAGATTTTTAACATTTTCATATTTTTTTATTATTTATTATTAAAAATAATTCAACTTTTCATTGTGACTGTTTTAGAGACTATTTTAACCCTTGAGAGTACTTGTATTTATTTGGTGACAGTGTGGCTGCTCAGAAAGCCTTGCTGCATTGCAAGAGCCTTAGAATAGCTGGCTTTGGAGTGTTCTGGTGGCAGTACCTATCTTATAGTCTGGGCAGAGGGGGCATAGCTAGTAAATTTGTGCCAGCCTTTCTCAGGTGTGTGTGTGTGAAAATCAAATCTAAATGTGTGTGCCAGCTACTTGGAGCAGGGACATAAAGCACTGGTTTCACAGAGAAGGGTGGTGGATGACTTGGCTTGGAACACTCAGCTGAGGACTCAACTCTACAGTTGTGTCAATGGGGTATCTTATTTGGGGGCCTGGAGAGAGAGGGAAACCCTGGCCCAAGATGGGAGAGTGCTCCCTATGTGCTCTTAAGGGAATTTGTGCTTAGTGCAGAGAACTGTATCTGGAAATACTGTGTGTATCTATCTTTGTTCCAAGTGAACATCCCTCTCCAATGTCAGTGGTGAGGATTCAGGCTCCTTGATTACTGGCCCAGAGCAGAGAAGTCACAGTCCACACCTGTAGAAGCACAACTGCCAGTCTCTACTGCTCAGTGTACTTCATAATTGACATGTTTGCATATCATAGGATGTGCTGTAGCGGGTAATCTCAACAAATCTATGTCCAAAGTAATAAGAAACCATACCTTTTGAAACAACCTGCACAAATTTCACAAATAATGCTGCTGTAATACTGGTTCATAATGTAAAGACAATGAACAAGTTATTGTTGTCAGAATAACAGAAGCCACCTGTCTTGACAGCTAAATTAACTACAGCAAAACTATAAAGAAATGCCTCCACAGTATTTCATCAGTGTCTGCATTTCCTTACATAGACATGAATGCAAGACCCCAAGTATCATCAACTTTATACAAGTACATGTGTTCCTGGCTTAACTTGCCCATGTTTTTCATTAAAATTAACAATAAATTAATTTATTTATTCAATAAAATAAACCCCATATGTGTGTGTATGTGTGTGTGCACGCGCACTTGTGTGTATGTATGTATATAAATGCAAATGTGTATCCATATTTATATGCAGGAGTGTATTTGTCTATTTAGTGATGTTCTTTGTGTTTCACTGTTGCAGTCATTACATTTGGGTAATCTGCTGGCAGGTTGTCCTCGGTCAGCCTGAATAACAAAGTTTTGGGTCTTGCGTCGGTTGCTGTCTCTTCTTCCATGACGTCGGGTCGTCAGGGGTATAAAATATGCAGCCGATGCCGTTTTAATCCGTCTTTCTTGCCGTGCAGTGCCTGAAGCAGAAGCAGTTAGCAAGTGCTGGTCGGCCGACTCCTGAAATTTTCATTTTAGAGTTTCAGAACCGAAGTCTTCAACCTAAAGCTAAGTACCCCTTTGGGGAAACTTTTTCTTTCTCCTTACCGATGTCAGTAATAGTTAATAATTGTATTACTTGTGGGAAGCAAATACCTCATAAGGATTTTCATTTGTATTGTATTCCTTGCCTAGGCCCGTGACCATAATGTGCCTTGCTGTCGGTTTTGTGCTAAATTTAACCAACGCACTATTAAGCGTCTGTATATCTTTGCTTCTAAATATTTTGGCTCAAGATTTAACTATCCAGAAATGTCATCTGTTAGCAATCTGACTACTGGAATTCACAAAAAACGTAAAGAAAAAGACAGACAGACCGTCGAGGTCCAAAACCGACGAAGCTTCTCCTAAGCCAGTCGCCGGTACTCAGTGAGGTGCTTTCGCAGCCTCTGGTATGCCACGAGACACAAGTATTGAACCTGCAGATGTCTCTCCCTTAGATGGGTCCGGAACTACTGAGCAGGCACCGGCTTCTGAGGGTGTTTTCAGGCCTAAAGATCTGTATATTAAACCGATGCCATCATCAAAAACAAGGCCAAAACCAACTTCTATGTCTAAAAAACTGACGCATGGGCCATGTGGCCCCTATGCCTAAAAAGCAAATGATCAAAATGGCTGAGGATTTAATTACCTTGATCAGGGGTTCCCAACCCCCTCCTGCTAAGAGGCCTAGGGAAGGCACTGATTATGAATCTTCAGATCAAGTTTCCATTTCTTCTGATCAGGAATTTTCTATTCTCCCTTGTGAGGACTCTGATGCAGAAGAATCCATCCCTTCTGCTTCTCCTCCTGAGGATTTTTCTTTTGGAGAAACTTTGCATACCTTAAGGAAACATTTTCATTGGGAGAGTCAGGATTTTTCAGAATCCAAAAAGAGGCTTAGGGGTTTCCTTCCTCAGCATAGGCCTTTGGCTATACCTCCTGTTTAAGACATTGTTGATGATGATTTCTCAGAAACCAGCATGGCTCCTGATTCCCTGCCTCTGGCTCCTAGTAAGCCAGACAGATATTACAGGGTTCCTGACTCCTACAAGTTTCTTTTTAAAAACCCTACTGCTGATCCTGAAACAATTTCTCAGGGTCCCAAGGGTGTTAAGGCTTCTACTGCTAAAAATCCTACCCCTTCTGATAGAGACTTCAGGGCGCTGGATAGATGGGGTAAGAAGGTTTATATGTCTGCAACCCTAGCTGTCAGGGCTTTAAACTGCCGATTTCATATGCTTAAATAGCAGCATGTCATGGGCTTACTGAAACAGAAAATTATGTTGATTTCTGACTGTGTGTAAAATAGAGTTACAGGATTTTTTGAATTCAGCTGAACAAGTTGGAAAGCATACTTTGCAATGTGGTTTTGATTCCTTGGAGGCCTCTTGCAGGGCTGCCGGAACTGGATCTGTGATGAGGGCATGCTTGGCTCAAGGAGCACAATCTACCTGATCATGTTAAAGCAAAATTGTTGGATGCTCCTGTACAACAGGACAGTCTATTTGGTAATAAGGCAGAAGAAGTTTTGAAAAAGATGGAAGACTAAGCTAAATCTGTGCAAACTGTAAAGGATTTCTTACAGGTGCAGCCACCCAGGTTCAGTAGGCACTGGCCTACTAAGAATTGGTCCTTTCCGGTACCCAACAGAGCCGCTCAGGTCAAACACAGGCACTCCAAAGGCTCCAGGTTTCAGTCACAATGAACTTACAGAACAAAACAATGGGGTGCCTCCACCTCCAAATCTGGAAGTAGCAAGGCTCCCCCTATGGTAAACAGTCTCAATGACTTTCCTCTGCCATTTCCAAGCACTTATATTTTGGCAGCCCCTTTGGGGGGAAAAATAGCACTTCATGCACAAAATTGGCATCTAATTACCCAGGACAAGTGGGTCTTAAATATAGTATCCCAGGGATACAGATTTAATTTCCACACGTTGCCAATTCCAAACGGATAACCAGATCTGCCTCTAAATCAGTGGGCAGAGGCCCAGAAACAAGTTCTGTCCCTCATGGATATGGGGGCTATTCAACCAGTACCAGAAAAGGAAAAAGGACAAGGTTTTTATTCAAAACCTTTCCTGGTACCCAGAAAAGACAACTCATGGCGTCCAATTCTGGACTTATCCATTCTAAATACTTTCCTGGACATTCCAAAATTCAAGATGCTAACTCTACAACAGTTACTGCCTATGCTGGGTAAGGATACCTGGTTGGTAACTCTAGACTTAGAGGCTTACCTGCATATCCCAATCAGGGAATCTTGCAGAAGATACCGCCGCTTCAAAGCAGGCTTTTTGCATTACCAGATGTTCATCGTGTTTCACTGTTGCAGTCATGACTGTAGGGTTCTTCCCTGCCGGCAGGCAGCCCTTGGTCGGCCAGAATCCCAACGTCTGGGTCCGACGTCGGCTGTTCTCAACCATGCTCCCTGACGTCAGAGCACCAGGAGTATAAAGCTGACAGCCGACGCCATCTTCTCCAGTCTTTCTTGCCGTGCGGTGATAGCAGTTCGCAAGTGCCGTTCGGCTGACTCCTGACGATTTTTTTCTGATATACTTCAGTCTGAAGATTTTCTTCTCCACTCAAAGCCAAGTACCCTGTTGGGGAAACTTTTTCTTGCTCCACTCTGATGTCAGAAAAAGTTAATAATTGTATTTCATGTGGGAAGCAAATACCTCATAAGGATTTTCATTCTTACTGTATTCCTTGCTTAGGCCCTGACCACAACGTAGCTAGTTGTCAGTTTTGTGCTAGATTCAATCAACGTACAATTAAGCGAAGGTACGATTTTGCTTTTCATTACTTTGGTAGGCGCTTTAACTACAAAATGTCGTCGGATACAGTTCCGGCTACCGGAGTTCACAAACGTCGCAAGGATAAAGACAGGCCTCCGAGGTCCAAATCTGATGATAGCGCACAAGCGGAGCCAGCTTCAGGTTCGGCCGTCGTCAGTGAGGCGGTTTTTCAGCCCCTGTCATCGGAACGACTCTCATGAGGAGCCAACCAGGCCTTTAAATATTTCTGTTGCAGGACCTTTGGACGGGTCCGGAGCCGCTGTGCAGGTACCGGCTTCCGAAGGGGTTTTCAGGCTTACTCAGCTTCTAATAAAGGCAAAGACAAAGGCAAAGACTCCTTCTAAATCAAAGACTTCAACACAGGCCTTCTCTGAACCAGCTCCCAAGTCACAGAAACAGTTACTCAAGATGGCGGAGGATTTACATCAGGGTCAGGTTCTACACACTCATGTCAGAACTCTCAACCTGGCGGCCTGGTTAATCCAGGGCCTTTGATTTCTTCTTTCCTACCCAAGCAGGTTATGGATGTCATTTTAGAAGCCAGACGTCCTAGCACTAGAAAATCTTATGCAGGAAAATGGAAAAGGTTTTGTTCCTGGATGCAGGCTCAGGATTCTGATCCTCTTCTTCCTAACATTACTTTAATTTTACTTTACCTGACAGATCTCTTACATAAGGGTGTCTCTTTCTCTTCCATTAAGATACATGCCTCTGCTGTTTCTGCTCATTATAATAGAGACCCTCCCATCTTTTCCCACCAGCTCATGAGACAGTTTCTCAGAGGAGCTAAGAACTTAAGACCTCCTAGATCTCCTCCCATTCCTGCTTGGGATCTCAACTATGTTTTGGAAAAACTAACCTTGCTTCCTTTTGAGCCTGCTGCCTCTTCCGACATCAAGTTTTTATCTTGGAAGACAGCTATCCTGTTAGCACTAACCTCTGCCAGGACAGTTTCAGAGTTACAAGCTCTTATGGCTGTGGAACCTTATATTATTTTTCATCAAGACAGGGTATCTTTGAGGACTAATCCTACCTTCATGCCTAAGGTGGTTTCCAAAGTGGCTTTAAATCAAACTATCCACTTGCCAACCTTTTTCCCCACTCCTCAAAATAAAGGGGAAAGGATCTTACATTCCTTGGATGTACAGACAACTACGTTTTTACCTGAACAGAACCAAGGACATCAGAAAATCAGAAAAATTGTTTGTTTCTTATGCTTCAAGTTCCCAAGGTAAAGCCATTTCAAAACAGACCATTTCTAAATGGATTGCTCATGGAATCAGATTTTGTTATTCACACCATGGAAAGCAAATCCCAGGTAGTATACGGACTCATTCCACCAGAGCTGCTGCCACTTCTGCGGCCTTCCTCAGGGGAGTTCCTACCAAAGACATTTTGGAAGCTGCAACTTGGAGTTCAGTGCATACTTTTTCTAAGCACTACAATTTACCTAAGTCTAGGGCAGGCTTTGCCTCTGCAGTCTTGCAGGGCCTTTTAGCCGCCCCTTCTTCTTTATGACCACCTCCCTTTCCTTCAGCTTTGGGATTCTACCCTACAGTCATGACTGCAACAGTGAAACACTATGAACATAGTACAGTTGTATACCATAAATGTAGATGTTCGAGTGTCTTCACTGTTGCAGTCTGGGTTTCCTTCCCTCCTGTCCCCTCTTATTTTTACTTTTGTGTATTTCCTTTTTTTTTTCACCATTCTTCTGAGGTGTATTTGCAAAGGTTATGGGACCTTTTTCATTTTGGGACTCCTGACATCTGGGGCAAGAAAAACTAGAGAAGATGGCATCGGCTGTCAGCTTTATACTCCTGGCGCTCTGACGTCAGGGAGCATAGTTGAACAGCTGACGCTGGACCCAGACTTTGGGATTCTGGCTGACCGAGGGCTGCCTGCTGGCAGGGAAGAACCCTACAGTCATGACTGCAACAGTGAAGACACTCTAACATCTACATTTATGGTAGGTGTACACAACTGTACTTTCTCTGCACTGCCCTTTGGCTTATCTACTGCGCCCAGGGTCTTCACAAAGTGCCTGGCACCAGTAATTGCATTTTGCAGACAAAGAAAAATTCAAATTTATCCTTATCTGGACGATTGTCTAATTCAGGCAGAAAACAAGGACACTCTTCTACAACATCTGGCGTTTGTGAAAAGGCTTCTAACTTGACTAGGGTACACCATAAATGAAAATAAATCACAACTGGTACCCTCTCAAATTACATTCCTGGGTGCAAGCTTGAATACAACTGCCCAGGTGGCTTACCTCATGCCAGACAAACAAATTCAGTTGATGACATACTTCAAACAAGCGGCCACAAAAACCCAGCTATCTGCAAGACAAATTCTGCAGGCCTTTGGGTTCATGGCTTCCTGCATTCTACTAATTCCATATACAAGACTGCATATGAGTAAACTTCAATGGTACCTAAAAAGCTTATGGAGTCAACATTGTCACAGCCTGGAAGATTCCTATCATTCCTTGCCTGCAACAGGAGTTCCTATGGTGGGTAGAGGCCTGTCACCAAAACAAGGGACTGTCATTCATTCCACCCCCTGCCACCCAAACCCTGACTACAGACACATCAGATTATGCTTGGGGGGGGGGGCGCATCTGGCAGGGAAATGCATTCAGGGCGAATGGAGCCCAAATCAAATGCACCTACATATCAACCAGAAAGAAATGCTAGCTGTACAGAATGCTCTGACAGCCTTCAAGGACTTTCTTCATCCAGGGCAACTACTGATAAAGACGGACAACACCACAGTTATGTGGTACATAAGCAGGGGGGGTACCCACTCCTACCCCCTTTGCAGACTAGCCATGGCTTTGTGGAGCACAGCCTTGACTTACCACATACATCTACAATTTCAGTTCCTGCCAGGAAAGCAAAATACTCTGGCAAACAAACTAAGCAGAAATCTTATGGACTCACATGCATGGAAACTAGATCCACAAATCTTCAGCATGTTGACACGAAGATGGGGGAACCCAGACATAGATCTTTTTGCCTCTCCCCAAAACTATCAGTTGGACAAATTCTGCACAAGAACTCATCACAAAAAAGCTTGGAAAGTGGATGCTCTGTCCTTCAGCTGGAAAAACCTATCGGTCCATGCCTTTCCCCCTCTGCCTCTGCTTTCCAAGGTTTTACTAAAAGTCAGACAGGAAAAAACAAAAATGATTCTGATTGCTCCAGACTGGCCTCGCCAACACTGGTACCTGCTTCTACACAATATGTCACACCTGCCTCGGACACCTTACCTACTGTCTCAGCAGAACTATCAAATTCTGCACACTCCGCTCCAAACTCTGAATCTTGCAGCATGGCTAATCAACTAATTTCACCAGTCACATCTCTCAGTAAACCTGTGATGGATGTCATTTTGGAGGCTAGAAGGCCTAGTACTAGAAAATCTTATGCTGATAAATGGAAAAGATTCTGTGCCTGGAACCAAGTACAAGGAATAAACATAGCAATGCCCAATATTCCTCAGATTCTGCAATATTTAAATGAGATGCTTCACAAGAGCCTTTTTCTTCTATAAAAATCCATGCCTCGGCCATTTCGGCTCATTATAACACAGAGCCTCATCTCTTTTCTCATCCCCTGCTAAAGCAATACCTCAGAGGGGCCAAATAATTGAGACCTCCCAAGAGAGCACCACCTCCTGCATGGGAACTCAATTTTGTGCTGGAAAAACTCACCCTACCTCCTGCTACTGCAGACATAAAATTTATCTCTTGGAAGACAGCTTTTCTTTTAGCAATCACTTCAGCTAGAAGGATTTCAGAACTACAGGTTCTCATGGCAGTGGAGCCTTTTATCTTTTATCCAGACAGGGTGGCCCTCAGGACCAATCCATCCTTTATGCCTAAGGTGGTGTCCAGTATGGCTCTTAATCAGACCATTCATCTGCCAACTTTTTTCCCAAATCCACAGAACAAGGAGGAGCAGATTCTGCATTCATTGGATGTACACAGACAAATAAGATTCTGTTTAAACAGGGCAAAATCTCTAAGAAAATCTGAGCAACTACTGGTGACATTTGCTGCAGGGGCAGAGGGAAAGGCTATTTCAAAGCAGACTATTTCAAAATGTATAAGCCATTGTATTCATTTCTGCTACATGCACCATGGTAAACCTGTCCCCAAGGGGATCAGATCCCATTCCACCAGGGCTACATCTACGTCTGCAGCTTTTCTCAGAGGGGTTCGTACCAGAGATATTCTAGAAGCTGCTACTTGGAGCTCAGTTCATACGTTCACCAAAGATTACCATTTACCTCTCTTTTCTAAGTTTAGAGCAGGCTTTGCCACTGCTGTCCTGCAGGGGCCTTATAGCTACTCCTAATGCTATATAATTCCATCCTCCCAACCATAGCTTTGGGATTCTACCCAAATATAATGACTGCAACAGTGAAACACGAAGACCATAGTACAGTTGTATACACTTACCATAAATGTAGATGTTCGAGTGTATTCACTGTTGCAGTCCTGGTTACCCACCCGCCAGCCCCCTATTTCTCTTTTATTATACCTCTTTTTTCCTTTACTATGCTCGAAAGCCTTTTTGGTGTATTTGCTTTTAGTTGGAGGTATATTTTTTTTTTTCCAAATTACATGCATGTATCTATATTTATATACATATATATAATATATATATATATATCTACATACATACATACATTATTTATATATATATATATATATATATATATATATATATTTTTTTTTTTTTTTTTTTTTTTCCTCCCCATTTGGGGGGCACCTGACATCTGGGGCAAGAAAAACGGATTAAAATGGCGTTGGCTACATGTTTTATACCCCCTGACGACCTGACGTCATGGAAGAAGAGACTGCAACTGACGCAGGACCCAAGACTTTGTTATTCAGGCCGACTGAGGGCAACCTGCCAGCAGATTACCAAATGTAATGACTGCAACAGTGAATACACTCAAACATCTACATTTATGGTAAGTGTACACAACTGTACTTTGTCTACATTCATATGGTAAACGTATTTACTACATATATGTAATATGTATGCTATATGTAAATATAGTTTATATACTTATATCTATATAGGTATGAATTATATATTCCCACTTAGAAATTTTATAAATACACACACTCACATTCACACAGACAGGGAGAGGCTAGGAAATACGGGAGGGTATAAGGAATGATCTCATTACAGACGAGCTCACTAATTTTGGTATAAACCCTTTTATTACCCACTAGATAGCCAGCTGGCTCCCTTGTAGGGACCCAGCAAGCCAAAATAGGTGAGGCCACCTCCACCAAGAGGCCAGTCACTGTAGGAGTCCCCTCAGGACTCTGTACTGGGCGCACTTCTTTTCGCCATTGATTTCTCTGAAATAGAAGCAAATGCTGAAGGTTTATGGGTGACTAAGTTTGCAGATGATTGCAAGATGGGGGTCATTTTTGTCCCCTGCAGACACTAGCATTCTTCAAGAAGGTCTGTCTCTGACTAACAGATGATATCAAAGCCATAGTCTTAAAGTCAGTGCTAAGAAATGGATAATTGTACCTTTTGGGAAGTTGACCATCTTGGCTAATTACCATATTGATAATACACCCCCTAAGCGTCGATCCAGTTGTCAGGGATCTGGGTACACACTTAGACAGTAGCCTTACCTTCGACCACCATGTGGCGACAGTGGTGAGAAAATCATTATGTTTTGCAACTTATAAGTTAAGGGCATGGCATTTAGGTCCAAAGAGGTCATTATTCTATTGTACTTCTTCCTTGTCAGACCTGATCAGGCATATACAGCAACTAGAGTGACCTCGGAGGTTCCTTACAAAAAGAATGCCAGGCATAACAAACCTTCCTTATGCAGAGTGCTTTAAAGCCCTTTCCTTCTACTCAGTCTCCTACAGATTTCTGAGGGATGATCTCTGCCTGACTTACAAAGGCATCCGCAAACCTCACACTTATGAATTTCATACATATTTGTACGTCAGAGTATCAGAAATACAAGGTATAGGGACCTGAATTTTGCCTGCGACTTAAACAGAACATGCTGGAAAGACAGATGTGTCCCAGAGACTGCCTCTTCTATGGAACAGGACTCCCATCAGTGTGAAGTTGAGCTGGTCTATTACCTAGTTTAAGAGCAACATAGATGAGTGGATGAGGAATACGAAATTTATACCAGGCCTGGCGCCCATGTCCATTGTGGACAGAGGTAGTTTAAAATGCCTGGCCCTCAATGTCCTGTATAGATACAGGACTTCATTCTTCTGGGAAAACCTTTCTAGGCTTAGACACCCCCCCCCCCCCTTGGGGTCGTTAGCCTATAAGCACACTATGAATTTATGAATCAGTTGGTTCAAGAGTTTTGAAAAACTTTTTATTTTTAAATATATAGTGGCATCCTAACTCATTTATCTTCTCACAGCTGACATGTGCTGCAGAATATTTATATTAAATTTGCTAACCGTGTGAGGTGTGTGATCTGAGGACTTTACAGAGAGAAGCATATATAAACCTGATATTGATATGGTAGTACTTGGAAAGAGAAACTATAATGCAACATTGGTAAAGTGATGTATTAACAACAAACTGAGCTGAAATTCTAATTAACAATAGAGTAATTTGTCTGTATGAAGAGAGAAAGACATGATAAATGATGACTGCATAGCTACTACATTTAGTACAGTAGGGAATTAGATAGCACTTAGGCAACATAGTAAGATATGAAAGAGTACAGTATAGTAATATTTGGAAGGTTCATGTAGCTACAACATTTAGTAAAGTGAGGAATTGGTACTTGTGCAGTGTATTAAGATGTGGGAGGGTTATGTAGCTATAACATTTAGTAAAGTAGGGAATTGATACTTGTGCAGTGTAGTAAGCTGTGAAAGGGTGCAATATAGTACAACGTGGAAGAGTTATGTAGCTACAACATTTTTAAAGCAGGGAATTAGTACTTGTGCAGTGTAGTCAGATATGGAAGGGTTATGTAGCTATAACATTTAGTAAGGCAGGGAATTAGAGTGTTTGTACAATATAGTAAGATGTGGAAGGGTTATGTAGCTGCAACATTTAATACAGCAGGGAAGTAGAGTACTTGTACAGTTTAGTAAGATATAGAAGGGTTATGTAGCTACAACATTAGTAAAGCAGGGAATTAGTACTTGTGCAGTGTAGTAAGATGTGGAGGGGATGTCCTTCAAGGATGCATCTGCAGTCCTTACAAATGGGTTGTCCTGTCGTCAGGCAGCCCTTCGGTCGGCCGGATTCCAAAGTCTGGGTCTGGCTTCGGCTGGTGTCGCACTTCACCCGACGTCATTGCGGCAGTTATTCGGGTATAAAGGCATCAGCCGACGCCATTTTCCTCAGTCTTTCTTGCCGCGTGGCGCCCGAAGCAGAAGCTGTTCGCAAGTGCCGGTTGGTCAGATCCAGAGATTACTACTACCGAATACTACTTCGAAGACTTCTATAAAGCTAAGTACCCCGTTGGGGACTCTTTCTTGCCTCAGCCGATGTCAGAGAAAGTTAATAACTGTTTATCTTGTGGGAAACAAATACCTCATAAAGATTTCCACTCCTATTGCATACATTGTTTAGGCCCAGACCACGACGTAGCAGCTTGTCTAGCCTGTGCTTCTTTTAACCGACGGACGCTTAGACGTCGCTCGGACTTTGCTGAACAGATTTTCGGCTCCGATTTTTGCCTACATTATGCCATCGGATCCTCCGACTACGCAAAAGCTCAAAGAAAAGGACCGACACTCTCAGTCCGCGGTTTCGGCTGAAACCGCGGTTAAGCAATCCACGAGTGTCTCTGTTTCGGCCAAAACCGAGCAAGCGGCTCTTTCTTCAGCCGATAACTTGCCTTCTACCGAGGCCCCTTCTATCCTGGTAGAAACGGCTTCTGAAATCCAGCCTTCTGTTGCGATTTCACAGGATTTATCAGACACCATTCCACTAGATATTTCTACCCCTGCACGTGGAGCTGCTAGGCCTCCTCCAGCTATGTCTATTAAGGCCTTTGCCAGGGCTAAAGCAGCCAAAACTTCCAAACCTGTGCCTGCCAAGCCCCCCTCTCACAGGCCCAGCACCAGCTCCCATATGCTTTCCTTGGCACAGGATCTCATCACTTTAATTCGTGGATCCCAGCCTCATCCAGACAGGGCCTCTCTCCCTCCTCCAGAAAAGAGGCCTAGAGCAGAGCCCCTCGAGCCAGTAGCCACAGATGATTCTTCTGATGATTCAGAACATACAGACCCTCCTGAGGCTTCTTATTCTCCTTACGAAGACTCTGATGCTGAGGAGTCCATCCCTTCAGCCTCTCCCCTGAGGAATTTTCCTTTGGGGAAACCTTGCATGCTATGAGGGAACAATTTCAGTGGCAGGGCCAAGATTTCTCAGACTCTAGAAAAAGGCTTAGGACCTTTCTACACTTACCACAGCATAGGCCTTTAGCTATTCCTCCAGTTCTATCCGTTGTTGATGATGCATTTAATGATGCTTGCACTGCTCCTGATACTTTACCTCCGGCTCCTGCTAAACCAGATAGGTACTACAGGGTCCCGGACACTCATCACCACTTATATAAGGCCCCTTTGCAGATCCAGAGACTATCTCCCAGGGCCCTAAAGCTGTAGCAGCTACTTCTTCTAAAAACCCCCTCCCCTCTGAAAGGGAATCTAGGTCCTTAGAGAGATGGGGTAAAAAAGTTTACACCTCTGCTACTTTGTCAGCTAGAGCTTTGAACTGCCAATTTCATATGATTCAATATCAAGAGTTTATGCTTGACCAGTTGACTAAAAAGCTGTCCTCTGAAGAATCTTTAGATAAAAAGTATGTTCAAGAAATGTTACATAACATACAGCAGGTTAGTAACCATTCTTTAAAATGTGGCTATGATGCACTGGAGGCTTCCTTTAGATCAGCCATGACTGGCACAGTTATCAGGAGGCATGCATGGTTGAAAGAGCAGGCATTACCAGACCATGTCAAATCTAAGCTTTTGGATGCACCTATGGACAAGGTCAATTTATTTGGTGCCCCCGCACAGCAGGTTCTGAAAAAGATGGAAGAGAAAGCAAAATCTGTGCAAACAGTAAAAGATTTCTTACAAGTTCAACCTCCAAGGTTTAGCAGGAATTGGCCCTCCAAGAATTGGTCCTTTCCGGACTCCTCTAAGGCACAAAGAGGCAGAAACCAATCCAGGGGTGCCTACAGGGGTCGCCAGTGGCAGGGTAACAACCAACGAGGCACGGATACAGCCACCACCACTACAACAACTCAATCACAGTGACTTGGCGGTGGCACCGCCTACCAGGGAACAACTAGAAGCACCCTTAGGCGGAAAGCTAACATTATTTTCAAGAAACTGGCACTGCATTACAAGAGAAAAATGGATTTTGCAGACTATAGACAAAGGTTACAGGTTACATTTCCATACACTACCAGGAAAGAGAGGAATGCCAAACCTACCACCTTCTCAAAGGGCAGAAGCTCTAAAACAAATATCTCAATTATTAAGAATGCGTGCTGTGGAAAAGGTACCATTTATGGAGCAAGGGAAGGGATTTTACTCCAGGCTCTTTCTGGTACCAAGAAAAGAAAACAAATGGAGGCCTATTCTAGATCTGTCCGCTCTAAATACATTCCTCATTGTTCCAAAATTCAAAATGCTGACCCTACAGCAGCTTCTTCCCATGCTGGGCAAGGAGTCTTGGCTGGTAACTCTAGATCTCAAGGAGGCATACCTGCACGTCCCCATAAGACCAATTTGCAGAAGATACCTCAGATTTCTTCCAGGATCAGAGCATTATCAATTCTCAGCATTGCCCTTTGGCTTATCTACTGCGCCCAGAGTGTTCACGAAATGCCTGGCATCAGTAATCGCTCATTGCAGACTTCAGGGAATTCAAATCTATCCCTACCTGGACGACTGCCTGATACAAGCGGACAACAAAAACAAACTAACAGAAGACTTACAAAGAGTCATCTACCTGCTACAAGCCCTGGGATACACAGTCAATACAAAAAAGTCAAGGCTGATTCCATCCCAAATAATAACCTTTCTGGGTGCAGAACTGGACACATCAAAACAAATGGCATTTCTAACTGCAGAAAAGGAAGAGCAACTTCCTCTCTATTTCTTGGCATTAACAAAGCAGAGCCATCTAACTGCAAGAAAAGTGCTACAAGCTCTAGGCTTCATGGCATCCTGCATAATTCTGGTCCCTCATGCCAGGCTTCATATGAGAAAGCTACAGTGGTACCTAAAGAATTTGTGGTCTCAGCACAAGCACAGCCTGGAAACCAAAATTCCAATGATCCCATGGCTGAAGCAAGAGTTTTTATGGTGGACTCAGGCCTGTCAATCAAACACAGGTCTGCCCTTCTGCAAAAGTCAACCAAGACAAACAATCACGACAGATGCCTCAGACCTCGGTTGGGGGGCACACATGATGGACAAGTGCATTCAAGGCCTATGGACTCAAGACCAACTGCATCTGCACATAAATTTAAAAGAAATGATGGCAGTAAAATTGGCAATCCAGGCATTCAGACCTCTTCTCCACGAAGGCCAGCTGTTGATAAGGGCAGACAACACCACAGTTATGTGGTACATCAACAAACAGGGAGGCACACACTCATACCCCCTATGCCGGCTGGCACTAGACCTATGGGATGTGGCTCTGAGCTACAACCTTCAGTTACAGGCAATTTATGTACCAGGGAAGGAAAACATTCTAGCAGACATATTAAGCAGAACTACAACAGATGCCCACGAATGGATGCTGCATCCGGACATCTTCAAAGTCATCACAAGAGAATGGGGATTACCAAAAATAGACTTGTTTGCATCCCCATACAATCACCAGTTGAAGAAATTCTGCACAAGGACTTACCACCCACTTGCTTGGAAGGTGGATTCCCTATCCTTCAGTTGGAAAAGCCTGACAGCATACGCATTCCCACCACTTCCTTTAATGCACAAGGTGCTTCTCAAGATCAAAGAGGAACGTCCGAGGATCATTCTGATAGCCCCAGACTGGCCAAGACAACATTGGTACCCACTGCTGAGGAGCATGTCCCGGGAACAAATATGGAAACTGCCCCTGATCCCATTACTGCTGACACAGAACAACTACAACATTCTGCATCCAAACCTAAAAACTCTGCAGCTAACTGCCTGGAACATTATATAACAGAAATTAACCCAATTTTATCCCAAAGGGTTAAGGACATAATCCTGGAGGCTCGTAGACCTTCAACAAGAAAGAATTATGCAGCAAAATGGAAAAGATATCTCATCTGGAGTGCTGCAAAAGGGGCAAGATGTGACACTGGTGAACATAGCCAACATCCTGGAATACTTGGCGGAGCTCTACCACACAGGCCTGTCCTATTCCTCCATCAAGATACATGCATCAGCTATTTCAGCACAATACAGCTTGGATCCTCCTGTCTTCTCGCATCCTCTGCTCAGACAGTTTCTAAGGGGAATTAAAAATGTAAAACCTCCCAGGAAACCTCCATTGCCAGCATGGGACTTGAATTTTGTGCTAGAAAAACTGACTCTACCTCCTTTCGAGCCAGCAGCTACAGCAGACTTGCAATACTTATCCTGGAAGACTGCCTTCCTGCTGGCAATAACTTCAGCAAGAAGGGTCTCTGAACTACAAGCATTAATGGCAGTACAACCCTTCCTGATCTTCCATCAAGATAGAGTGTCCATGAGAACAAATCCTACATTTATGCCTAAGGTGGTATCCAAAGTCTCTTTAAATCAGGCTATCCACCTTCCTACATTCTTCCCCAATCCACAGAACAGGGGAGAAAAGCTCTTGCATACCTTGGATGTACACAGGCAATTACGCTACTACCTGGACAGAACAAAAAACAATAGAAAAACTGACCAGCTTCTGGTAGCTTATGCAACAGGAAAAGAAGGAAAACCAATTTCTAAACAGACAATCTCCAAATGGATAGGAAATTGCATTAGACTTTGTTACTCCTACCATGGAAAGAAAACTCCAGAGAACATCAGGCCTCACTCCACAAGGGCCACAGCCACTACCACAGCTTTCTTACGAGGAGTGGCTACCAAGGACATTATAGAGGCTGCTACTTGGACCTCCGTGCATACATTTGCCAAGCATTATAACTTACCTCTATACTCTAGATCCCGTGCTGGCTTTGCCACTGCTGTTTTGCAAGGGATCCTGACTACACCATAATCTATTCTCATTTCCTCCTCCCCTAGTTTAGCTATGGTATTCTACCCATTTGTAAGGACTGCAGATGCATCCTTGAAGGACATAGTACAGTTTTGTACCTACCATAAATGTAGATGTCCGAGAGGAATGCATCTGCAGTCAGGATTACCCACCCTCCTTCCCCTCTGAGGTACTCCTAGGGTACTTACCAATCTTCAGCTAGCTTGGGGGGGATCTATTATGGTGTATTTGTTTGTATATATGTACATACATGTTGTTTTGTGTGTTTGCTCTCTACTATTTGGAAACTTTGGCATTTATCCAAATTTAGCCTACCAAGAGGGCACCTGGCATCTGGGGCAAGAAACACTGAGGAAAATGGCGTCGGCTGATGCCTTTATACCCGAATAACTGCCGCAATGACGTCGGCTGAAGTGCGACACCAGCCGAAGCCAGACCCAGACTTTGGAATCCGGCCGACCGAAGGGCTGCCTGACGACAGGACAACCCATTTGTAAGGACTGCAGATGCATTCCTCTCGGACATCTACATTTATGGTAGGTACAAAACTGTACTTTATGTAGCTACAACATTTAGTAAGTTGGAAATAGAGAGCGTTTGTACAACATAGTAAAATGTGGAAGGATTATGTAGCTGCAGTATTTAATACAGCAGGGAAGAAGAGAGTACTTGTACAGTGTAGTAAGACATGGGAGTTTTGTGTAGCTACAGCCTTTAGTAAAGCAGGGAATCGGAGAGCACCTGTGCCATATAGTAAGATATGTAAGGGTTGCTATATAGCTACAACATTTAGTAAAGCAGGGAAGTAGAGAGCACTTGTGTGGTAAGATGTGGGAGACTTATGTAGCTACAACATTTAGTAAAGCAGGGACTGTGAGAGTACTTGTGTAGTGTAAGTTGTGGAAGGGTTATTATGTAATGAAGCATTTACACTTTGCAGCGCTAGTAAGATGTGATTGGAGAGTGTTTGAAGAGGGAAACTTTTTAGTAAGGTTTCTGTTGTCATTGGGAATGGAGTTCTGTGCTTTTAGAGCATGTTTATCAAAGGCTGTTTCATAACAGTGTAGAACAAATAGTGATTTAAGAAGATAAGAACTCTTCTTTTTTCTGAGTATACTCTGGTGATTGGATACAGAGAGAACTTGGCAGCAAGTGGTAGGTAGATGTTTGTATGAATTATATATTGCATAAAAGAAAGGTAGCTGTTTGTTACACTGTTGCAGAAAAGAAAGTTGCAGAAAAGAAAGGTGATGTCCTTCAAGAATGCAACTGCAGTCCTGACATATGGGTTGTCCTGCCTCAGGCAGCCCTTCGGTCGGCCGGATTCCAAAGCCTGGGTCCAGCGTCGGCTGATGTCGCCTCTTCCCCGACGTCAGAGCGGCTGGGGTATAAAAGTATCAGCCGACGCCATCTTCTTCAGTCTTTCTTGCCGCACGGTGCCCGAAGCAGAAGCAGTTCGCAAGTGCAGGTCAACCAGCTCCTGTGTTTACAGATACCGAAGTCATCAAAAAGCTAAGTACCCCGTTGGGGAACCTTTTCTTGCCTCAGCCGATGTCAGATAAAACTGCAAAAGTTAATAATTGCTTGTCTTGTGGTAAACAAATACCTCATAAGGACTTCCATTCTTATTGCCTTCCCTGCCTCGGCCCAGAACACGACGTCTCGGCCTGTGCTGCCTGTGCTTACTTCAATAAGCGCACACTTAGGCGCCGGGCAGAATTTGCTGTAGACTTTTTTGGGGAAAATTACTCCTATATCATGCCGTCGGAACAACCGACAGCACATATTTCCAAAAAACGGAAGGACCGGGACCGACAATCGCGGCCCGCGACTTCCACCGACACCACGCTAAAGCCTACCGCGAGTGTATCGGTCTCTTCGGAGGCGGTAATTCAACCGCTCCAGGCCGACGACACCACTTTACCGCACACTTCAGTCCCGGAGGCTACTCCAGTGCCGGTTGTTGATTTTCCTCCTGAAACCGAAGCCCAAGATTTGCCTGACACCATACCGGTGGACAAAGTTACTCCAGCACGTGGGGCAGCTAGGCCTCCTGTGCCTGTGTCCCTCAAGGCCTACACACGTGCTAAGGCTCCCAGCCAAGCTAAGTCTCACCCTCCTAAATCTTTTTCACAGGGTCCCACTTCGGAAAAACAGATCATGACTTTAGCTGCAGATCTAATTTCTTTAATCAGGGGCTCTCAGGCTCATCCAGACCGAGGTTATCAGCCGCCTTCAGACAAAAGGCCTAGGGTTGAGCAGGCAGATACCCTTTCCTCAGATGAAGCCTCTGAGTCAGGCCATTCAGATTCCCAGGAAGAAACCTTCCCGGCCTACGAGGATTCTGATGCTGATGAATCCATTCCCTCTGCCTCTCCTCCTGAGGATATCTCTTTCGGGGAAATTCTCCACTCCATGAGAGAGCATTTTCAGTGGCAGGGCCAGGATTTCTCCGACTCCAGGAAAAGGCTTCGGACTTTCCTTAAGTTACCCCAGCACAGGCCTTTAGCTATACCCCCTGTGTTAGATGTATTGGATGATGTGTACTCTGACTCCAGTACTTCTCCTGATTCTCTCCCTCCTGCTCCTGTCAAGCCAGACAGATATTACAGGGTTCCTGAAACTCATAAACATCTCTTTAAGGCCCACTCTGTTGATCTAGAAACTATTTCTCAGGGGCCCAAAGGAGTGGCCACTTCCACGGCCAAAAATCCTGTGCCCGCAGACAGGGAATTTAGGTCCCTGGAGAGGTGGGGTAAAAAAGTTTATACCTCAACCAGCCTTGCCATGAGGGCACTTAACTGTCTTTTTCATATGTTTCAGTATCAGGATTTCTTGATGGATGATTTGCAGAAAAAGTTAGCCTCTCCTGAGCCTTTAGATAGAAAGGCCTTGCAGGATTTGGTTCATAATACTCAGCAGGTTAGCAATCATTTTCTTCAGTGTGGTTATGATGCATTGGAAGCTTCATGTAGGGCAGCTATGACAGGGGTCGTCATACGTAGACATGCTTGGTTGAAAGAACAGGCATTGCCAGATCATGTTAAAGTAAAGCTTCTAGATGCACCTCTGGAAAAACACAAGTTATTTGGTGATAATGCACAGGGTGTGTTGAAATCAGTTGAGTAAAAGGCTAAATCAGTACAAACAGTCAAAGATTTCCTCCAGGTTCAGCCACCAAGGTTCAGCCGGAATTGGCCTTCGAAGAATTGGTCCTTTCCAGACACTGACAAGTTCCAAAGGGGAAAAAACAGGCGTGCTCGAGGTAGAGGGCAATACCGAGGCTCATACAGAGGCCGCCAATGGCAACCTACTAATCAGAGAAGTGGGGCAGGGACTTCTACTGCTCCACAGGGACAATCACAATGACTTGACTTTGACACCGCCGACCAAGGCTCAAAGAGAAGCACCTTTAGGCGGAAAATTATCTTTATTTTCAAAAAATTGGCACGTTTTTACAAAGGACAAATGGATTTTGGACATAATAGACAAAGGTTACAGGTTCCACTTCCATACCTTACCAACAAGACAAGGCATGCCAAGCCTGCCACAAAATCAAAGGGCAGAGGCACTCATACAAGTTCCAAAGCTGCTGCAAGTCAAAGCAATAGAAAAGGTTCCTTCTCAGGAACAAGGCCAGGGATTCTCCTCAAGACTGTTCCTTGTTCCAACTATTTCTGGCTCCGTAAAGTCTGCTCTTCAATTTTTCCCTTAGAACTTCTCTACTTGCAATCTAAACAGTCTATTCTCTATCTCAAAAGCTCAGCACTTGCTCCTAAAGCATTTTTATATAGGTAAAGTACTTCTATACTAAACAAAGTACTACATTAGCCTAGAATCCCCTTGAGTACCCATTTCCCTATAGGTCCCTTCTGACTCAGTTACACAGCAAACTTTTTCACTTTTTCTAGCATGTCGAAGGGTCAGTTGCTAGCGTCCTCTCCTGTTCAGCTGGTGAATCTGGGCATCTTGAGGCAATGTTACAATTGCCTCATGTACACAGACAACCCACTCCTTCTCCCGCAAAACACAAATACATGTGAGAGATGCAACTATATAGCCAAACTGGAGGCTGAGCTCTCTCAACTCAGGACTGGCAAGACCAGACAGGAGGAGAAGGAATACCACGCACACCACAAACCCAGTTTCACATAGAACTATCACAACTGCAAAACAAACACATAAACACACACAGACATACTCGGAAGCACTGATCAAAAATCTACCAAAACTACAGAGGCCTCCAAAGCAGACACCCAAGCAACTGCCACCTCAAGACATAAGACATGCAACACATAGTTCTCAAAGTCAGTGTGCTAAACAGTCACAGCCCTTAAGGCCAAACACAATGCCAGACACACTTGTTATAGGTGACTCCGTAGTCAGACACACTGACGTCCCACTCACCAGACTGAACAAGGAAAAGATCACAGTAAGCTGCCTGTCAGGCGCTAGAATCCGCCACATAACACAAGCACTCAGGTCACTCCACAGCAAGTACAAGTATGACTCGGTCATTGTCCATGCCGGTGTGAACGACCTGAGACGTACCTCCCTGGACTACATGAAAAGAGACATAGAGGAGCTCTCAGATTATGTAGCCCAGGCCGGTATGACCCTGACTCTGAGCAGTATCCTACCCTCACCAAGATTGATGCCACAATACAGAGACAAAATGATCAGCTTTAATATTTGGCTTAATTACTGGTGTCATTCTAAGGGGATCCAATGACTGTCTGCCTGGGATGACATGCTTGATAAGCCACGCTGCTTCGCAAGGGACGGCTTGCACCTTGTCACCCCTGGGCTTCCGGATATTGGCAAAGGCTCTTGCCACCCCCATAGTGCCTCTTTTAGGCAAGGCTCAAATGATAAACCTACCACCCTGGAAAACAAAAATGGAGAAAAACTAAGGGTAATACTGCTCAATGCCAGAAGTCTAAACCTCAAGATGCACGCCCTCAAAGCCCTCCTCAGTATGGAGAACATTGATGTCTGTGCTGTGACTGAAACCTGGTTCAAGGCTCCTGAGAGCACCCCAGCACTATCAGGTTATACCTCATATCATGCGTTCCGGCCCCAAAATCCAGACCGAACCAGAGGGGAGTATCCATATTCATAAAGGATACCCACACCTCCAGGTTAGTGGCAACGCACGAAGCATCGGAGACCATCCAGGTGCAATTAACCATAGGTAAAACTGCCCTACAGTTTGTAGCATGCTACAGACCACCTTCTCAAACTCAGGAAACCCACACAGCCTTCCTGAAGACACTGGAGAGTATGAATGTCTCTCCAAACACCGTCATATTGGGTGACTTCAGCTACCCAAACATAGACTGGGAACATTACTCAAGCCCCAACACCCTAGCCCAAAGGTTCCTGGAGTTCATAAACTCAAATGCTATGGAACAACTAGTCACCATTCCCACAAGAGGAGAAAATATACTAGACCTGATCATCACAAACATGGGGACAAAATGCTCCACACTGGAAGTATATCCCTCATTGGTGAGATCAGACCATAAATTAATCTCATTGGAGATCCACATCTCGCCCCCACCCCCAGCAAAAAAGACCACAGTGAAGAATTTCTCAAAAGCAAACTTCACACTTCTTAAGACTGGAGTGGTATCCTTCAAGGCCCCCGAGCCAGTGGAAACCACAACCCACGCTGCTGAAACCCTTACAAATGCCTTCTACGAGCACCTCCAGGAATGTATGGATCAAGCAATCCCTAATAAAATCAAGACCCTTTCCACCAAAGGCAGGCACCCGGTCTGGTGGACCCCAGCCATAAACAAACTCTACAACAAGAGGAGAAAGCTACTACATGACAGAGCAAAATCCCTAAAAGGGAAGGCATCTCTGATCAATACTAGCAAAAAACTACGATCACTTATAAAATCATCCAGGGCCAACTTTGAGAGAAAAATCGCTAATGACACAAAAGACAATCATAAGGCCTTCTTTAGCTATGTTAGAAACCTGGGTGGAAACTCCCAGATATGCTCAGAATTAGTCCAAAATGATAAAAAATCACTGAACCCACAGACATTGCCAACATACTGGCAGACAGGTTCAGTGCAAATTCTCCTCCTCCCCAAAGGAGAAATATCTATCCCACCAGAGTCTAGCCTCCCAAACATCTCAGATGCCCAGGTGAGAGCTGCTCTCTAAAGCAAAAACACAGCATCAATGGGACGGACGGTGTCCCTGGCTGTGTGCTACCGAACTCAATGAGGAACTAAACCCACACATAAGGCTGCTGTTTAATCTTAGCCTTACTACAGGATCGTGCCAAAGAATGGCGTGACGGCAACTGTGGTCCCACTCCACAAAGGCGGTGCTTCTACGGACCCTGAAATTACGCCCCATAAGCTTGACGAGCCTTGTCTGCAAAGCTATGGAGAGGATCATAATGGAACTCATAAATAAAGATATTGGGGACCTACAGACACTGGATCCTACCCAATTTGGCTTTGTCAAGGGCAGATCCTGCCTCTTGAACTTGGTCGACTTTTCAAAACAGTCACTAAGGCCATTGATGAGGGTAAGGCAGTTCACACAGCCTACCTTGACCTAGCAAAAGCGTTGACACAATACCCCACTCGGGCATCATAGAAAAGCTCACCAGCTTAGATGTAAACCCATATGTCACAAGATGGGTTGCAAACTGGCTCAAGGACAGAACACACAGGGTTAGAGTTGCTGGTGCCATGTCAGACTCTAAGCCGGTCACGAGCGGTGTCCCACAGGGCTCAGTCCTGGGCCCCTCTTGTTCGACATTTATTTTTCTGAAGTGCAGGCAAACATAGTGGGATTGTGGCTGACAAAATTTGCAGATGACTGCAAACTGGGCACCATAATTGACACTCCATCAGACACAGACATCCTCCAGAGAGGTCTCATAGAAATGGATAACTGGTGCCAGAGCCATGGCCTTAAGCTAAATGCCAAAAAATGTATAGTCATACCCTTTGGGAAAAACAAGGTAACCCCTAATTACCACATAGGTGGTAATCCATTAAACACGGAAGAAGTTATCAGGGACCTGGGGACCCAAGTTGACAGTAACCTCTCTTTTGACACTTACATTGCCAAAGTGGTTAGGAAGACCTTCTACATTGCCCACCTGATCATGAAGGGATTCACATCCAGATCAGGAGAGGTCATTGTACCCCTGTACTCTTCACTTATCAGACCAATGATTGAGTACAACGCCCCATTCGGAATGTACCTTACCTGACACCTGCAGCAGTTGGAAAGACCCAAAAGTTCCTCACCAAAAGGATAAAGGGGCTCAAACATATGTCATACGATGCCCGACTGAAGAAACTCCAGCTCTATTCAGTCGCATACCGTCTGCTCAGAGGTGATCTGTGCCTGACATACAAGGCCATGTCCAACCCGGAATTAATGGACATGCTCCACCTCAAAAATCCAAATCCACCAGAGCCACGAGAGCAAGAGACTTAAACCTCAACACGGATATAAATAGGACATGCTGGAGGGACAGATTCATCACCCAGAGACTCCCTACACTATGGAACAGAATCCCAGTCCATGTGAGGCAGAGCCCCTCACTGACTCTGTTCAAGAGAAATCTTGACGAGTGGATGGGAGATCGTAGGTTTACCCCGGGAATCATCTCTGTGTCACTGCTGGACAGAGGCACAGCAAACTAATGGGTATAGTATTCTCATCCTAAGGGGTGGTGAAAGCCACACACACTCTGGCTAGGCTTATAAATGCCCTAGGGCAGATAGCCTAGTATGAACCTATGAACCTATAAGAAAAGAAAAGCAATGGAGACCTATACTGGACTTGTCCGCTCTAAACACTTTTCTCATTGTGCCAAAATTCAAAATGCTGACGTTACAGCAACTCCTTCCCATGCTGGGCAAGGGGTCTTGGCTGGTTACTCTGGACCTCAAGGAGGCATACCTGCATGTCCCAATCAGACACAGCTGCAGAAGATACCTCAGATTTCTTGCCAGGGTCAGAGCATTATCAATTCTCAGCATTGCCTTTTGGCTTATTTACTGCGCCCAGAGTATTCACAAAATGCCTGGCATCAGTAATTGCACATTGCAGACTTCAGGGGATACAAATATACCCTTACCTGGATGACTGCCTTATACAAGCGGACAGCAAGCAAGCCTTGATAATAAACTTGGACTATGTCATTCACTTACTACAGGCTTTGGGATACACAGTCAACATTCAAAAATCAAGACTACTGCCATCCCAACAAATAATTTTTCTAGGAGCCAAACTAGACACAAACTCACAAATGGCTTTCCTCACAGAAGAAAAACAAGAACAATTACCAGATTACTTCAAAAGCCTAGCAAAGCACACCCAGATGACTGCAAGGAAAATCCTGCAGGCCCTGGGTTTCATGGCATCTTGCATTCTTCTGATCCCACTGGCAAGACTTCACATGAGAAAACTACAATGGTACCTAAAAAGTGTATGGTCTCAACACAACCACAACTTAGAAGCAATAATTCCACTGATTCCATGTCTACAAAAGGAATTTTTGTGGTGGGCACAAGCAAGCCAGCTAAACAAAGGCATGTCTTTCAACAAACCTCAAGCAAGCCAAACCATTACAACAGACTCCTCAGATCATGGATGGGGGGCGCACATGGAGGGCAGATGCATTCAAGGTCAATGGACACCCCGGGAATTACATCTGCACATCAATCAAAAAGAGATGTTGGCAGTGATTCATGCAATCGAGGCCTTCGGAAAATTTCTTCAGCAAGGTCATCTGCTAATAAAGACAGACAACACCACTGTTATGTGGTACATAAACAAACAGGGAGGCACCCATTCTTACCCCCTCTGCAGACTAACAATGACTCTTTGGGAAAAGTCCCTGAAACTGAACATACAGTTGCAATCCCAGTTTGTTCCAGGCAAGGACAATGTTCTGGTGGACAGTCTAAGCAGAAACATTATGGATCCGCACGAATGGATGTTGCATCCAGACATTTTTTCGCAAATAACTCATGCATGGGAAAGGCCGGACATAGATCTCTTTGCCTCACACCTCAATCATCATCTGAAGAAGTTCTGCTGAAGGACACACCATCCTCAAGCCTGGAGAATGGATGCTCTCTCCTTCAGCTGGAATTCTCTAACAATCTATGCATTCCCACCTCTACCATTAATGACCAAGGTGTTACTGAAGATCAAAGCAGAACAACCGAAAGGCATTTTGATATCTCCAGACTGGCCAAGACAACACTGGTATCCATTACTAAGGAGCATAACTCGCACCAAGCCGTGGCCCCTGCCTCAATGGCCTCTGCTTATAACTCAGCACAATTACAGGACTGTTCATCCCAACCTGCAAACATTGCAACTGACAGCTTGGAGGATTCCATGACTTCTCCCCATATCTTTCTCTCCCAAAAAGTTCAAGAGATCTTACTGGAAGCACGCAGACCTTCCACCAGAAAAACTTACTCAGCCAAATGGAAGAGATTCAATATCTGAAATGCCAACAAGGGTCAGGATGCATCAGTAATGAGCATCCCACAGATACTAGAATACTTGGCAGAAATGCTTCACAATGGCCTTTCATATTCCTCCATAAAAATACACGCTTCAGCAATTTCAGCAAAATACAACTGTGATCCACCTGTGTTTTCACATCCTTTGCTAAGACAGTTTCTAAGAGGGATAAAGAATATCAAACCTCCAAGAAGACCACCAGTGCCTGCATGGGACCTCAACTTCGTCTTGGAAAAATTAACTCTTCCTCCTTTTGAGCCAGCAGCATCTTCAGAATTGCAATTTCTTTCCTGGAAAACAGTTTTCCTGTTGGCAATTACTTCAGCAAGAAGAGTCTCGGAGATACAGGCCCTCATGGCAGTACCTCCATTTTTCATTTTCCATCAGGACAGAGTCTCTTTAAGAACCAATCCTTCATTCATGCCAAAAGTGATATCCAGGGTATCTCTAAATCAAGCAATTCACCTGCCTACTTTCTTTCCCAATCCTCAAAATAAAGGAGAGAAGCTTCTGCACACTTTGGACATACACAGACAATTGCGCTACTACTTGGACAGAACAAAGGCCAACAGAAAGTCTGACCAACTATTTGTGGCTTACGCTGCTGGAGCACAAGGAAAGGCAGTTTCCAAACAAACAATTTCAAAATGGATTGGAAACTACATCAGATTCTGCTACTCTTTCCATGGAAAAGGTGTGCCAGCCAATATCAGGCCACACTCCACCAGAGCTACAGCCACCTCCACAGCCTTTCTAAGAGGGGTGGCTACAAAGGACATTCTAGAAGCTGCTACATGGAGCTCCGTGCATACATTTTCCAAACATTACAACCTGCCTTTATATTCCAGATCCCGAGCAGGCTTTGCTTCTGCAGTTCTGCAGGGCATTTTAGCTACACCATCCTTATCTTAGATCCTACCACCCCCAGCTTGGCTATGGTATTCAACCCATATGTCAGGACTGCAGTTGCATTCTTAAAGGACATAGTACAGTTTTGTACCTACCATAAATGTAGATGTCCGATAGTTATGCAACTGCAGTCAGGTTTTCCCTCCCTCCTACCCCTCTGTAATTCTCTCTTTTGGGTCCACTCCCCCTTTTTCTAATTAGCTGGGGATATCTGTTATGGTGTATCTGTTTATTACTGTTGTGCATGTCTGGATTTTTTATCCATTCTCTAAATTTAGCCTTCCTTGAAGGGCACCTGGCATCTGGGGCAAGAAACACTGAAGAAGATGGCGTCGGCTGATACTTTTATACCCCAGCCGCTCTGACGTTGGGGAAGAGGCGACATCAGCCGACGCCGGACCCAGACTTTGGAATCCGGCCGACCGAAGGGCTGCCTGAGGCAGGACAACCATTTTGACAGGACTGCAGTTGCATATCTATCGGACATCTACATTTATGGTAGGTACAAAACTGTACTTTTATTATGGGGATTGTGTTTAAGTTCATAAGAAGTTAAGAGGCTATTGGCATAAGAGTTATTTTAAGTCTAGCCAGGCTCACCCCTGATTTCCAAAAGTATTGCTGATGTGTCAATACCTCAAAGAATTTTATACTTACAACATAGGCTTGTACACATCAAGCTTTCATACATTGCCCCTGTCCATTAGGGACATAAGTGACAAACCAGGGATAAATTTGCATTTTCCAATCCACTGGTCCAATTTATATTTAAATTTGTGGCATTAAGAATGCAGTGGTGCATACACTAGTATCTGAGAGTTTAGGAAAGCTGTAGATTTTATTTCAGGCCTTTTTGTCGTACAATAGGTGGTATACTTGCTTACATTAAGTTAATGTTCATTGACTATCTTCATCTTCTTTCAGCTTTTCCCGGTTAGGAGTCGCCACAGCGGATCACCTGTCCGCATATGATTGACAGTAGAGATGTTCTTCATCTCACATTGCTGCAGTCCTTACTTATGGGTAGTCCGCTGTCCCCGGTCGGCCCGAATACCAACGTATTAGGCTGACGTCGGTCATGGGCGCCTAGATCTGACATCAGAGCGTCAGGGTATAAAGGCGCATGACCGACGTCATATCCTCAGTCTTTTTTGCCGCATGGTCCGATGCAGAAGCAGCGTTGCAAGTGCCGTTCGGCGTTCTGAAATGTTTCGTTTTCGGAGTTTCAGACCGATACCAAGTTGGGCTAAGTACCCCATTGGGGAATATTTTTGTTTTTTCTTGCCTCCGTTACTTACCGGATGTCAGAAAAAGTGAATAATTGTATTTCTTGTGGGAAACAGATACTGCATAGGGATTACCACTCGCTTTGTATTCCTTGTTTGGGACCGGAGCACGACGTAGTCGGGTGTCGGTTTTGTGCTAGGTTTAATAAGCGCACTATAAAACGGAGATTAGATTGCGCTAGGTTAGTCTTTGGCAAGAGGTGTAATTATAATATGCCGTCGGATGTTCCGACGCCTGCTTCTACTAAGAAGCGCAAAGACAAATCTTTAAAGCCTAGGCAGGATGATTCGTCCGTTTCGGACGCCGGACCTTTAGAAGCTACAGCTGAACAAGTGGATCCGGCTGAAGTTTCTGTTGAGTCCCAGGGGGAAACTTTGATTTTACAAGATGTGGCCTCTCAGGAGGCAGGTCAGGCTGAAGGGGCCTCTCAGGTTACTATTCTCCCTTCTATGCCTAAGGTGGTTAGGCCTTCTGCTACTGTTTCTAAGGCTCCTTCTAAGGGCAGGTCTGTTTTGCCTTCCTCTGGTGTTAGTTCTGATTCTTCAGGGTCTGTGCCTAAAAAGCACATGCTTAAAATGGCAGAGGATTTGATTACTTTAATTAGAGGTTCTATGCCCCCTCCTGATAAGAGGCCCAGGATGGAGCCAGAGTTGGAAAGTTTGGAGCAGGCCTCAGATGATTCAGAGTCTTCTGCTGAAGACATTCAAGATTTCCCTCCTTATTCCGATTCTGATGCAGAGGATTCCACTCCTTCTGCTTCTCCTCCAGAGGATTTTTCATTTTCAGAAACTCTGCATTCCATGAGGGAGCATTTTAAGTGGGAAGGACAGGATTACTCTGATTCACGGAAGAGACTTAGGGAGTTCTTGTTTTTACCACAGCATAGACCCTTAGCTATACCTCCGGTTTTGGATATTGTTTCAGATGTTTTCTCGGAAGCTTCCCTTAATCCAGATTCTGTGCCTCCTGCCCCAGTTAAACCGGACAGGTATTACAGGGTGCCTGAGGCTCATAAATATCTGTACAAGAGTCCTAGGGCGGACCCAGAGACTATTAGTCAGGGGCCTAAGGGTGTTAGAGCCTCTGTTGTTAAGAATCCGGTTCCTCTGGATAAGGAAGCTAGAGCTTTGGATAGATGGGGTAAGAAGGTGTATACCTCTTCTACTTTAGCAATGAGAGCTTTGAACTGCCAGTTTCATATGTTGAAGTATCAGAATTTCCTCCTTTCTCAGCTAAGATCTAAAGTGGATGCTTTGGCAGAGGGCATAGAGTGTAAAGAATTGCAAGATTTAGTGCATGTTTCTGAACAGGTGGGTAAGCACTCTTTGCAATGTGGTTTTGATGCTTTACAGGCTTCTTCTAGGGTGGCTGCCACTGGTTCAGTTATTTGTAGGCACGCCTGGCTTAAGGATCAGAATTTGTCTGAACATGTTAAGTCTAGAATTCTGGATGCCCCTTTACAGTCTGAAGTTTTGTTTGGTCCTCCTGTGGAGTCAGTCTTAAAGAAAATGGAAGACAAGGCTAAGTCTATGCAGACTGTTAAAGATTTTTTGCAGGTACAACCTCCGAAGTTTAGTAGAAATTGGCCTACCAAGGGGTGGACGTACCCTTCTTCTGATTCTCAGTCTAGGGGTAGATCTAGGCGTGGTAGGGGCAGAGCTCAGAGTACCTTCAGGCCGAGACAATGGAGTTCGCCTGCTCAATCTACTGGTGAGGGCAGGGGCCAGTCCTTTCGTAAGCAGGCCCAATGACCTGCATTTTCAGCTGCCAGATTCTTCTTGCCTGGCAGCTCCTTTGGGAGGAAAGTTGGCTCTTTTCAAGCAAAATTGGCATTTAGTCACCCAGGACAAATGGGTGTTGGACATTATAAACCGAGGTTACAAGTTCTATTTCCATACCATGCCTCCTTTCAAAGGCATGCCAGACGTCCCTCCTCGGCAAAGGATAGAGGCTCACAGACAAATTTCTTTACTTCTTCGAATAGGAGCTATACAGCCAGTTCCTCTGTCAGAAGTGGGCCTAGGATTTTATTCTCGCCTGTTTCTAGTTCCAAAGAAAGGGAACACGTGGAGACCAATTTTGGATTTATCTATCCTCAACACTTAACTGGACATTCCAAAGTTCAAGATGTTGACTTTACAACAACTTTTACCTCTGTTGGGAAAAGATCACTGGATGGTTACTCTGGATCTCAAAGAGGCTTACCTTCATGTTCCTATCAGGCCCAGTTGCAGGAGGTACCTGCATTTTCGGGCTGGAAATTTACATTATCAGTTCTCTGCATTGCCCTTTGGCTTATCTACTCCGCCCAGAGTGTTCACAAAGGTTCTGGCTCCAGTGATAGCCTTTTTCAGACTGAGGAATACAGATTTATCCTTATTTGGACGATTGCCTGATTATTGTACAAGAAAAGGACGAACTTCTTCATCATCTACAGTATGTGATGGCAGTGTTAAGATGCCTAGGGTATTCTGTGAACGAAACAAAGTCCAGTCTAGTACCCTCTCAGGACATGTGCTTTTTGGGTGTGAGACTGAATACAGCTTCCCAGATGGCTTTTTTGACCCCGGACAAACAAAGAAGCCTTTCTCTTTATTTCCATCAAATGTCTCTACGGTCCAGGCTGACTGCAAGGACAGTCCTTCAAGCCTTGGGGTTCATGGCATCTTGTATTCTGGTGCTTCCCAATGCCAAACTGCATATGAGGAAGCTTCAATGGTATCTCAAAAATGTATGGACACAGCACTGCCAAGATCTAGACACTGTCATTCAGATGATACCTTGCATTCAGAAGGAGTTTTTGTGGTGGGCTCAGGAATGTCACCTAAACAAGGGACTCTCTGTGACCTGGCCAGAGGCGAGTCAGATTCTAACGACAGATGCCTCGGACAAGGCTTGGGGAGCACACCTCAATGGAAAATGGGTGCAAAACACGTGGCCTGTCAAACTCCAACATTTGCATATCAACTTGAAGGAAATGTTAGCAGTCCAGTTTGCATTGATGGCTTTCAAAGATTTACTTCACCCAGGGCAGGTGTTGATTCAAACAGACAACACTACTGTCATGTGGTACATCAACAAGCAAGGGGGAACCCATTCTTACCCTCTTTGCAGGCAAGCAATGATTTTGTGGGAAACTGCTCTCAATCTACACCTCAATCTTCAGGCAAGGTTTCTACCAGGAGCACAGAACTCCTTAGCAGATGTGTTGAGCAGACAAATAGTGGATCCTCACGAGTGGAAATTGGATCCTCATGTATTTCAAAAGTTGACAGTGTTATGGGGAACTCCAGACATAGATCTGTTCGCTTCTCCACTGAACTACCAGTTGCCAAAGTTTTGCACAAAAATGTTTCATCACACAGCTTGGAAGGTGGACGCTCTATCATTCATTTGGAACAATCTGCATGTATATGCCTTTCCACCTCTGCCTCTTCTTCCCAAGGTACTTTTGAAGGCCAGACAAGACAAGCCAACCATGATTTTGATAGCACCGGATTGGCCTCGACAACACTGGTACCCACTACTGAGGAGTTTAGTACGAGAACCTCCATGGCCTCTGCCTTTGATTCCGCACCTTTTGTCACAAGAGGACAGTCACTTCCTCAATGTCAAGATTCAGTCTCTGCATCTAACAGCCTGGCATATTCTGTTTTAGACTCTGGAGGGTCTCAGCTTCCACAACAAGTTTTGAATGTTATTTTGGAGGCCAGGAGGCCTAGTACCAGGAAGGTTTACACTGATAAATGGAGGAGATTTTTTATTTGGAGCAAAGGAAAGGACTTTGATGTCTCCAGACCTGATTTAAGTGTTGCTCTTCAATATCTTACTGAGTTATTGGACAAGGGTTTGTCTTTCTCCTCGATAAAGGTCCATGCTGCAGCCATTTCTGCTCACTATGATTGTGACCCTCCTTTATTCTCTCATCCTTGGTTTAAGCAATTTCTTAGAGGGCCAAAGAATATAAGACCCCCACGTAGAGCTCCTACTCCTGCTTGGGATCTCAATTATGTGTTGGAAAAACTTACTCTACAACCTTTTGAGCCTGCAGCTACTGCCGAGTTAAAGTATTTGTCATGGAAAACTGCTTTTTTGTTGGCCATTACCTCTGCAAGAAGGGTTTCTGAATTACAGGCCCTCATGACAGTGGAGCCTTTCCTGATTTTTCATAAGGATAGGGTATCTTTGCGTACTAATCCTTCCTTTATGCCTAAAGTGGTTTCTAGTGTGGCCTTAAATCAAACTATTCACTTGCCTACTTTTTATGCAAATCCCCAAAATAAAGGGGAGAAAATTTTGCATACTTTGGATATTCACAGGCAGTTGCGTTATTATTTGAGCAGAACCAAGGAGTTCAGACAGTCTCAGCAGTTTTGTTTCTTTTGCTTTGGGTTCACAGGGTAAACCTGTTTCAAAACAAACTATTTCTAAATGGATTGGGTTTTGTATTTCTTTCTGTTATTCCCATCATGGTAAGGAGATTCCTGCGGGAATCAGGCCTCATTCCACTAGGGCTACTGCTACTTCTACGGCCTTTCTAAGGGGGGTAGCTACAAAAGACATTTTGGAGGCAGCTACTTGGAGTTCTGTGCATACTTTTTCTAAACATTACCACCTTCCTCTTTATTCCAAGTCTAGGGCTGGCTTTGCCACTGCAATTTTACAGGGCATTTTAGCGGCCCCTAATGCTTTATGATTTTTACCATCCTCCCTTTCCCGTTGCTTTGGGATTCTACCCATAAGTAAGGACTGCAGCAATGTGAGATGAAGAACATAGTACAGTTTTGTACCTACCATAAATGTAGATGTTCGAAGATCCACATTGCTGCAGTCCATTTTACCCTCCCTCCTTCCCAACTGTAGTTTGACATGGTGCTATGCTTTAGGTGATGGTTGTTGTTGGGCATGTGTTTGGGAGGTATTCTGTTTTTGGCTGTGGCCTTTCTGGTTTTGGCCTTCTGACATCTGGGGCAAGAAAAGACTGAGGATATGACGTCGGTCATGCGCCTTTATACCCTGACGCTCTGATGTCAGATCTAGGCGCCCATGACCGACGTCAGCCTAATACTTTGGTATTCGGGCCGACCGAGGACAGCGGACTACCCATAAGTAAGGACTGCAGCAATGTGGATCTTCGAACATCTACATTTATGGTAGGTACAAAACTGTACTTTTTATGGTGTTGAGTTGCCAGCCGGGCCCCCAACCTTCCACGGAAGTGGAAGCGTACACACACACACACACACACACACACACACACACACACACACACACACACACACACACACACACAAATGCACACGAACACACACACACTCCTAGGGCCAATTTAGAGTGCCCAATCCACCTACAGCATGTCTTTGGGATGTAGGAGGAAACTGGAGCACCCGGAGGAAACCCTCGCGACCACAGGGAGGACATGCAGACTCCACACACAAAGCACCCCAGCCGAGGATCGAACCGGAGAACCTCTTGCTGTGAGGCGACAATGCTAACCGCTGCACCACTGTGGCTGCCCTGTTCATCTATTCAAAAATTGCACTAGTGTATCAATGTGTCGTGGAACTTCTGTTATATATATTGTTCAAATACTGTGCTAGTATTTCATTGAATCTTGTCCAAGGGTATGGTACAGAAGAATCTTGGAACTTCTGTTGTATATATTGTGGAGTTTTTCTCCCCGAGCTGCCGCTGAAAATGGGCCACTAAAGCGCAGTTGGACCTTCTCGGTAAACAAATGGAAATAAATTTGTTTTGATACTGCATAGTGTAAGTAATTAGGGTGTTCTCAACTTTGTGGCATATCTTATTGCTTTTGTGGGAAGCTGATTGGAAATTTTACAAAGATGGATTCAGACTTTGTTTATAGAGTTCCGCAGGTTTGTGAAAGGAGTGTGGGACAAATATGAATGCCTTGGGATATTGGATTTGTAGTATTTTTCATCCCCAAACTCATAAAAAAAAGGGCAGAGAGACTGGAGGAGATCTGTAGGGTGAGGTGTGGTAGGGGTATTATTCCTTGGGGAGCTGAAGCTGGCCAGAGCATGCTGGTACATAGTGATGTCCAGGATAGAGAGAGAGGGGAAGAGAATTGCTTTAGGTCTTCGACCATGAGGGGTTTAGCCACATAAAGCAGGATTGCACCATAAAGGACAGAATTTTGCACATATTCTTAAGCAGTGCAGATGAGTTCATGGATGTCCATGCTTAAGGTACTGTTGGCTAGCATTGATCGAACCATGCCACTTTGTGGTTTAAGGTGGAGAGGAGGGGTAAGAAAAAAAAAGATGATGGCCTAGAAGTTTTAGGAGACTGGATTATACAGCATTTAGGCAAGTTAATAAGGGATGAGTTTGGCAGCATAGAGTAAGTTGAAGTAAACAAACTATGTAAATGGGCAAGGGATTGAACACTCAGGGCTGCAGACAACGTAATGGTGCAGAAGCAACAAAGGGAAAAGCAGTATGGTTATATAGTACTGAGAATGTGAGACTGGCAGGTCAAGAGATAAGGCATAGAAGTGGAAAAGAAGTGGTGGGGAAGTGGAGGTGTCAGGGTACAATAAAAACAAAGGCAAAAGTGGAGAGAGACTTAAATGTTTCAAGGAAAGAAACATTTACTTTTTTTTTAGGTATATTGCAGAAAGGGATGGACAGAACTAGCCAGACTGAG
The DNA here is from genome assembly GCF_019279795.1 of Protopterus annectens. Classification (NCBI taxonomy): domain Eukaryota; kingdom Metazoa; phylum Chordata; order Ceratodontiformes; family Protopteridae; genus Protopterus; species Protopterus annectens. The sequence goes on from NC_056737.1 coordinate 37,807,480, forward strand.
GAAAGATGGGAAGGAACTTCATGGAGAGCTGGGGAAAAAACAGAGGCACTGAATGAATTGTTTCAGTCTTTACTCAGGAAAACATAGAAAATACTGTGCTGGGAAGGAGGTAGAAGCATGGGGAAAGACATTGGACAGGCACTAGGATGAAAAAATAGAAGTGGGGAGGCAGCTAGCTGCCTTGTGGGATCATAAAGCACAAAGACCAGATGGGTATCTTCCCAAATCTTGCCTGTATGTTGGCAGACGTAGACAAAGTATTTTTAACAGGTCAGTGGTTATTGAACAATTGCCTGACATTCTACAGATATAGCAAGAATGATACACTTGTAAAAGGGTGGGGTGGGGGAGGGAAGTAAAATCCAGGACACTACAGGCCTATTAACTTAATAGCTGTGCCCACTAAAGTCCTAGAAAGAATCTGGAGGGAAAGGCTGTTAGAATTTATGTCCAGGACTGCAAGCAGCATGGATTTGACAGAAGAAAACTCTCATTCAATCCTGATCCACTTTTATACCTAGTTACAGCTGGTGAGGTCTGCGGTGGGAGTGATGGATGCATTTAAGGTGGAGGTGGGATTACATCAAGGATCAGAACTGAGCCCTTTCTTATTTGTAGTGGTGATGGACAGGTTGACAGACAAGATCAGACAGGAGTCCCCGTGGACTATGATGTTTGCAGATGACATTGTGATCTGTAGTGAGAGTAGGGAACAGGGGGAGGAGAACCTGGAAAGGTGGAGATATGCTCTCAAGAGTGGAGGAATGAAGGTCAGCAGGACCAAGACAGAATATATGTGTCTGAATGAGAGGGAAGATAGAGGAATGGTGAGGATGCAGGGAGTAGAGGTGGCGAAGGTGGATGAGTTTAAGTACTTGGGATCAACAGTTCAGAGTAATGGTGAGTGTGGAAGAGAGGTGAAGAAGAGAGTACAGGCAGGATAGAGTGGGTGGAGAAGAGTGTCAGGAGTGATTTGTGACTGATGAGTACCAGTAAGAGTGAAAGGGAAGATCTGCAAGAGGGTAGTGAGACCAGCTATGTTATATGGGTTGGAGACAATGGCATTGACCAAAAGGCAGGAGTCCGAGCTTGACGTGGCAGAGTTGAAGATGTTAAGATTTGCACTAGTTGTGACAAGGATGGACAAGATTAGGAATAAGTATATTAGAGGGTCAGCCCAGGTTGGAAGGTTTGGAGACACAGCCAGAGAGGCAAGATTACGTTGGTTTGGAGGGATGCAGAGTATATTGGGAAAAAGATGCTAAGGATGAAGCTGCCAGGTAACAGGAAAAGAGGAAGGCCTAAGATAAGGTTTATGGACGTGGTGAGAGAAGACCTGCAGGTGGTTGGTGTGACAGAGCAAGATGCAGAGGACAGGAAGAAATGGAAACAGTTGATCTGCTGTGGCGACTCCCAACGGGAGCAGCCGAAAGAAGAAGTCAGGTCTTTGACTTTGATCCCAGACAGGAAGATAAAAACTTGAGGTAGGTCTGGGACTAAGGAACTGGATAGTTGCATGGTTGAATGGTAGGACACAAGACTGTGGTAAAAGGTCAGTGTCAACATTTAGTAGGAGTCTGGTACAGTATACTCTTCAGCATTTTTTTTCTTGGAAGTATCATGGGGGGGTAGAGGATAAGTAGTTTGCTGATAACAAAACATAGGTGCATCAGTGGAGAATAGGAGAAGAGTCCATGGAAGGATTTGAAAAAAAAAACTGGCAAAGTGGGCAGAACGTAAACCGTTGAGATTCAAGGCAGAGTACTGTATATCAGGTAAAACAAGTCTAGAGAAGAATCATATGGGGGAGGGAGTGGAACTGATGGCTGCAAAGCAGGAAAACAGTCATAAGAAAGCAGCTGTAGCAGTAAACGGAATGTACATTCCAGAAGTATAGTGGCAGTATACACTAAAAGGCCATCGTCAGACTATTAACTGTGTGCAGTTCTGGAGGTCATACATTGAAAGGTTTGTTAGGTTGCTGGGAGGAAAAATGCCCTTGAGATGGAGGAGAAGGGATATAACAAGAAGTTTTTGAAAATAGTGTTCTCACCTCAGGCCAGAAGAGTCGGGAGAGGGACATGGTATTGGCACACAAGAGCATCTGAGGAAGATGTGAAAGGGTCTTCCTGAACAGGAGCGATAGAGATGGAAAGGAGAGGGCTGAGGCTGCAGACTGTAAGGACTATTTGAATATCATCTTTTTTCACAGAGGTGGTTTTGTGCTTTTAGAATAGACTGTTAGAATGGGTGGTAGAAGAGACTCCATAGATTCATTCAGGATGGTATGGGGCAGGTAGAGGAAGGATAAGGCAGAAGACTGGAATAGAGAGACTTTGAATATTAAATGGAGTTGAAAGACAGATCAGATATGCTTTATCCTAGTATCAAGGAAAGGTAGGGCAGTGTAAGTTTCATAGGAGTGCCATTTGAATCGGAAATGAGCAGAGTGCAAGTTATTTTTTTGACTTGTATTGAGTAACACTCTTGATTAACATATAGTTTGTCCTTGCTTATCCCAGGCACACACAAGTCATTAGTTATTAAAGGTGAATTGCAGTGAGGCTTTGGTCTTAGTTGCTTCATTTATTTTCACGAGCATAAATAATTTTGAGATTTACTGTGTGAAATAGAAGATTATTTATAAGGAGTGGATTGGCTCTATTATAGAGTATAGAACATGAGAGTTGAATGTTCCTGAAGCATGCCATCATGGATCTCTCACTTATACATTTGGAACCAAGAGGAGTAGGTTATGGTCAGCTAAAGTGAGTGCTACATTTAGAACTATCAATATCCAAAAACAAGTCACAGGTACCAAACTTGAGTCCCAAACAGCAGAATATCCAGAAAACAAAAACAAAATAACCAGAAACCATTCAATCATTCGTAGTTGATTCAAAAAGCAGAATGTAAAAGCATAAAGCTTTCAAGTTGCATCAACTCTTTCTCAGTTGTTGTGTCTTTCGGCTTTTCCACAGCAGGACTCCAGTCCACTAATGATTGGTACTTGATTTTTACGTGCTGAGTTACCAGCCCTGATGCGCAACCTTCAACGAACGCATGTCTCCACGCAGAAGACGCTCTAGCTGAAAATCAAACCGGACAGCGTCTGTGAGGCGACAACTCTACCACAGTACCACCACCACGGGTATCAACTCCTTTCTCAGTGCAGATAAAAAAAAACATTCACTACACACAATATTTATATCACAGAACCAGCTAATTGATGACATCGTTAATTGCAGTTAATTGGTAAAAGATCAGCCCTAAAAAAAATTTAGACCAACATTTCACTTTCTTTGCCTTACTTTACTTAAAATAGTAATAGAAAAATAAAGATTATAAATATAATGTACATTAACAGTATTCCTTGAATTTAAACCTGGAGACTTATCTGCTCTAAAATAATTTATGCATTTAATACTCTGCAGCTTCAGTTCTTGACACAGTGCTGCCCAGTCTCACCCATTTACTAACCTTTTGTATCACTCTAAACTTAAAATTATGCTCATCTCCACATTCCATAACATGTTTACTTAAGGCATTAGTTCCAACCTTCCTTATTTCAGGTAAATGAGAGATTGTTCTCTCCTTTAACTTTTAATTTATTGTACCTGTCTAAAACTTATTACATGCAACACAATTAGCAGTATGCACTATATTTTCAGTGGTGCATGTAGCAACTGTATTAAAATAAATTATACAGTGACTGGCCATTATTAAAAAATGAGCACGCTGATTGGGCCAGCCCAACCAGCGTGCCCGTTGTAAATCGGAGACTGTACAAACGAGAAAAGGTCCGGTCGCCTGGACTTTTCCCGTTAGTAAGACTCGCAATTTTATTACTTTTTTTTTTTTTTTTTTTTTTAACTAAAAAAGAAACCGGGAGACGTAAACCAAACGAGGGTGACGACACAGACAAAAAATGATAATCATGTAAATTCTACAAAAGTAAAGAAACTTACCTGTTTATTTTATTTTTCTGTTCTGGCTCTCCCTAAATTAAACGTCTCCCGATTTCTCTTTTTTTCATTTTTAATTAAAAAAAAAAAAAAAAAAAAAGAGCAACGGATATCTTCCATTCACCATTGCTTCCTCTACACAGCCCTGATGTACTGCGTAAGCGTGGGAACACAAAGTTCCATACACATGTGCAGTACATCAGAAAAAGCCCCAGGATAGTGGAAAACTGTGGAAGGGCACCTTGGAGGTCTTATACAAGGCATTATTTAAGAAAAGTAAGTATTTTTTTTTCGTAAATAATGTCATTGTATAATGGCAATAACCGACGTCTGGGTGTGGATAATGCTAGATTTACCCACGGTTGTCTTTGTTTGGCCACTCGGGCTTCACCCTCGTGACCAAACCACACCAACCATGGGTAAATCTAGCACCACCTACACCTAAATGTGGGTTATTGCTTAAATATCTTACCAGTAATAGGGTGAATAAAATAAATGTCAGAATTTATACATTTACGAAAAGAACAATTAAAACAAAGGGACTGTACCTTTTGTAATAACTTTACTATTATTGTCACTAATATTACTTGTCACCATATCCTTATCGTATAATAGTATAATTTCTATTTTAAATTAATTTCCTTTTTAAAAGTAAAGGAACATCCTCCTCCTACAATTTGCTTCATTTCAAGATTAGAAGTTAGTATAGACCAATTTTTTTTTAATAACAGATTTGATCATACTAGTGTGTCTGTTATACTTGGTGATACATCCGACCATCCTGACTGGCTCTTTTGGTCTCACTGCCACTTTATCAGAGAAATATGGTTTCCCTATAGTTGCACGCTCACAAATAATAATATTTGCATTGCGTCATACCATAGCACTAGGATATCCCCTAGATTCAAAATCCATAGACGTATTATTCAGCTCAGACAAAGATGTTTCATGTTTTGTATTACGTCTACTAACCCTAACAAATTGGCTCTTAACAACACTCTTAAATATATGTTTCGGGTGCATACTAGTATAGTGTAAAAATCTAGATGTGTGTACATTCTATTTATGAATGGTAGTATCAATTGACTGTCCATCCTTTTCTAAGGTAATATCGAGAAACTCAATTTTAGTATCAGAAAACTTTAAATCAAAAGTCAAAAAATCAGTAGTAGTCTGCAAATAATCAATATAGTTTCTCAACTCCTGTACATTACCTGACCAAATAATAAAAGTATCGTCAGCAAAACATTTGTAATACATTAACCATGGCTCTTTAAAAGTTCCCAACTTATAGTAATCATGCACAAAATGTCTTTTCCAATTAGCAAGAACGAAGTTGGCGTAGGTGTTTGCCACATGGGTTCCCATAGCCACCCCTAATTGTTGGTGATATAACTGACCATCAAAAAGAAACACATTATTTTCAAGAACTATCTCAAGCATCGGGCATATTAACTTAATTTTAGAAGAAGCGTGTTACTCTACTAAAAACTTTCTTATAAACTGTACCTCTGCATCATTAGGTATGACAGTGAATAAGGATTTAATATCCAAAGTCACAAACATCCAGATAACATTGCTATCCTTACTTTTAGTAGACCATTCATATGGGGTGAACAGAAAATCATTAGAATATTTTATATAACTGACTGTCCTTTAACTGATAATGTAGTTCATTCTCCAGATATTTATAGAGATTTCTGTAATCCACTGAATACCAGATACTATACGTCTCGTAGGCGGCACTTGTATATTTTTATGTATCTTGGGTAGTTTGTAGATAGCAGGTACTCCTGGGTTGGATACATATAAATAATTATAAATTTATGGTGTTATTGAGCTACCCATATGTAAATCCTATAGATGTGCCTTCACCTTATAAACAATCTAATTCAGCTGTAAGGAAGAAATAGGTTTAAATTTAGCCGTATCAGGTAATAAACCATACATCCATTGAAAATACTTTTCTCCATTCGTAATCACTATCTTACCACCCTTCTCAGCTTGTTTGATTACAATACTGTCATTCTTGTAAAGATCCATTAGGGGCTGTCTTTCAGCCTGTGATAAATTATAAAAACTATCTACTTTATTATTGAAATTATTATAAATATCCGCTTCACAGAACTCATAAAATGCTTTAACTAGGCGTGTGCTATTGGGAACAAACGTGGTTGTTCTTGCCAAGGGTAAATTACCTTTATCCATGGTCTTGTACAATAATTTTAACTCTGTATTACATAAAAATAGACGCAATTGTGTTAGCAGCTCATTAATCGTTCCTTGTATTGAAGGTATAGACATTAAACCTCTAACGATTTTAGTTCATCAGTAGTTAAAACATATTTAGATATATTTTAATACATTCGAGCAGACAGTGTCTATTTGCTGCTGGTTTTGCTCCTTGTGACAGGTCCCATTTTTGATGTTTGCTGCCCTGAGGCCCCACCAGAAATTTATAGTTATTTGTATGCATCCAACCTAGTAGTACCTGCGATCTACGGACTACCTAAGATGAATAAAAATATACAAGTGCCACCTATGAGACCTATAGTATCCATAAGTGCTGGAAGCTGCTGTTATTGAAGACTGAAGGGGTGGAGGGCAAGAGGGGCACTTCGGTCCACCTAGTATTTTCAATGAATATATACATGTGTATATATGTATATACATGTATTTATTTATATATATATATATATATATATATATATATATATATATATATATATATATACACACACACACACACACACACACACACACACACGGTACAGGGAACTGACTTTGCACAATGTGCAAATACGAGTCTTGTCTTATAGCAGGATAAAAGATTTTTACACAGTTAATCCCTGTGGCCAATGCTTCTACTAGAAGTTTCCATCTTGGATGCTTTGAATTCTTTAGAAATAAGTTCACTTACTCTGAAATGTTCAACAAAATGCAGACAGAAAAACTTTGCATAACTACTAACATAATACACTACTCTCTTCTCACACTGCATTCTTACAGAAAGGCCCCCAAACCAAGAATCGGCAAGCTGCAATTAATATCCAAACAAAGTTATAGGATCAAGAGTTAACAGAGTTATAGGAGGTTACTGTGCTAATGGCCATAGGACCTTTACTGGGCTAACCATGTTATACCCCCATGTTCCCACAAGCCATTTTCCTTTTGCCTAGACTTCTGAGAAATAGATTCCAAATAGTAAAGGGTCCAGCATAAATCTATAAACCCATATAGTAGTACCATAAACATTCAAGAAATAACTAATAAATGAAACCTATAATATGCTATGGCATTCAATCCCCCCCAAAGACTGCTTCAGTTGTTTCCCATGTATGCACAACCACCAAAATGAAACAGTTCCCCTAATGACCACCCCTCAGTAGTCTGTCCATGTATGCACAAAAAGCAAATTACATCAAAATGAATGGGTTCCCTTAAGCAGTTTGTCTGTATATGCAAAAACACCAAAATTAAACATTTTCCCAAATGACCTGTTCAGTAGCCTGGCCCTGTATGCATGCAAGGAGAAATGACTTCAAAATGAATAATTTCCCCCAAGGTTCCCTTAATTACTTTTCCATGTATGCACAGTCACAAAAATAAAGCATTATCCCCAACCACTCTACAGTAGTGTGTTTGTATGCATAGTAAGCACCAACTTGCATCAAAATGAATAATTTCCCCCAAGGATCCCGTGATACTTTGTCCATGATGCACAAGCACAAAAATTAAACATTTTCCCCCAATGACACCTTCATTACTTTGCGTATGTATGCACAAGCACTAAAATGAAACATTTTCTCCAATGACCCCTTCAGTCAGATTTGTCCATGTATGCACAAGCACCAAAAATGAAACATTTTTCCTTTAACAACCCACTCAGAAGTCTGTCCATGTATGCACAAGCACCAACAAATGACATCAAAGTGAATCATTTCCTTCAAGGTTGCCTTAATTACTTTTCCATTTATGCATAAGCACAAAAATAAGTCATTTTTCCCAGTGACTTCTTCAGTAGTGTGTTTGTATGCATAGTAACCACCAAATTACATCAAAATAAATTAGTTTCCCCCAAGGATCCCTTGATACTTTGTCCATGATGCTCAAGCACAAAAATTAAACATTTTCCCCAATGACACCTTCATTACTTTGTGTATGTATGCACAAGCACCAAAAATGAAACATTTCCCCCAACAACCCTCTCAGAAGTCTGTCCATGTATGCACAAGCACCACCAAATGACATCAGAATGAATAATTCCCCCCAAGGTTCCCTTAATTACTTTTCCATGTATGCACAAGCATAAAAATAAAACATTTTCCCCAATGACTTTTTCAGTATAAGTAAAAACAAAATTTCATCAAAATGAATGCTTTCCACCAATGATCCCTTACTTACTTTGTCCATGTATAATATGCACAAGCACAAAAATTAAACATTTTCCCCAGTGACCCCTTCAGTACTTTGTCTACGTATACACAGTCAAGCACTGAAATGAAAGTTTCCCCAACTACCTCTTCACCGCCTTAGACCCAAGACCCTCACTTAGTGCCATTACTGCCCAGTTACCAAACAAAAAATAGAAGATAAAAAAGATAACTACTGGCTGCAAAGTAAAAACAAAATTACATCAAAATGAATCCTTTCCCCCAGAGATCCCTTATGTACTTTGTCCATGTATGCACAAGCACTGAAATTAAAAAGTTTTCCCAACAACATCTTCACTGCCTTAGACCCAGTGCCTTTCCTGTCCAGTTACCAAAGTCCAAACAAAAAAAAATAGAATAGAAAATTGATAAAATACTGGCTGCAGAGGCTGCAGCTGCTTGCAAAAAGACAGTAATATGTTTAACATACAACCACCACAGCACTGACAGCAATGGACTTCAGTTCTTATGAGTTCTTTTACTCTTCAACAATAAAGAAACAAACAACAGACTTCATTCACTCTCGATGATTGCTTGAGGAGTGGAAGGAGGTCTGGCCAGCAGATGATTATATGGCAAGCAGAAGCAGAGAAAAAGCACGGGAGCCCATAAGGTCACAGAAAGAACACAGCTACTTTAACTGACAATTTTTACACCTGTGACCTGCCGCTGAACCCTGACTAGACTGAACTGTTACGTTAGGTGTGGGGGAAGCAGACCAATGCATCTGCTTAGTGCGGTCAGGTGCTTGCAGTTGCAATATAGCACAGTCTCCATAATTTAAAGTTGAACCCCCCCACACACACACAAACAAGTGGATGTTAGTCCAGAAAGCCAAGCAACAGCAGAGGCAGAGCACAACAGTGCGAGCTATCTGATCCTAATCTGATTTTAATAAAGAAAAGAAATTGCCGCCATTTTTGCTAAAATAGAAATTGCAGGACTGTGGGCACCGGGGTTACGCTGCACATTTATTCATGCAGCTGAACAGAGATTGCACTATAATGGGGATTGGGAAATTTACTGTTTCCTTCACTGTAGTGCGATCTCAGAGTTTGTATATGTATGTTGGATGCAGAGGTGGGGGGGGGGGACATGTGCTATGAACTATAGTTCCAGCGCCCATGATAGTATCTGGTAGTCAGTGGTCTGTAAATATTTGGAGAATGAACTACATGATCTGTTAAAGCATAGTCAGAGTTATATAAAGGACTCTAATGATTTTCTGTTCACCCTGTATGAATGGTCCACTAAAAGTAAGGATAGCAGTGTTATCTGGATGTTTGTAACTTTGGGTATTACATTCTTATTCACTGTCTTACGTAATGATGTAGGGGTACAGTTTATAAGAGAGTTTTTAGTAAAGTAAAGCTCTTCTAAAATTGAGTTAATATGCTCGATGCTTGAGATAGTTCTTGAAAATAGTGTTTCTTTTTGATGGTTAATTATATCACCAACAATTAGGGGTGGCTGTGGCAAACACCTATGCCAAACACCTATGCCAACCTCGTTCGCTAATTGGGAAAGGTATTTTGTGTATGATGACTATAAGTTGGGAACTTTTAAAGAGCCACTGTTAATGTATTACAAATGTTTTGTTGAAACTTTTATTATTTGGTCAGGTAATGTACAGGAGTTGAGATCAACTATGTTGATTATTTGCAGACTACTACTGATTGAATTTTGATGTAAAGTTTTCTGTTATTAAAATTGAGTTTCTCGATATTACCTTAGAAAAGGATGGACAGTCAGTTGATACTACCATTCATAAGAGGAATGTACATACATTTAAATTTTTACACTATATTAGTATGGACCCGAGATATATATTTATAGAGTTAAGAGCCAATTTGTTAGGGTTAGTAGACTTAATACAAAATGTGAAACATTTTTGTCTGAACTGAATATTACGTCTATGGATTTCGAATCTAAGGGATATCCTAGTGCTGTGGTACGACGCAATGCAAATAATATGAGTGAGCGTGCAACTATAGGGAAACCATATTTCTCTGATAAAGTGGCAGTGAGACAAAAAGAGCCAGTCAGGATGGTCAGATGTATCACCAAGTATACTAGATACACGAGTATGATCAAATCTGTTATTAAAAAAAATTGGTCTATATTGACTTCAAATCTTGAACTGAAGCAAATAGGAGAAGGACCTTCCTTTACTTTTAAAAAGGAAAGGAATTTAAAACAGAAATTATGCTATAAGGATATGGTGACAGGTAATAATAGTGACAATAATTAAGCAATAACCGATTACGTGGTGTGGTATTATTGAAGATTTACCCGTGGTTGGTGTGGTTTAATCATGAAGGCCAAGCCCAAGTGATTAAATAAAGCCAACCATGGGTAAATTTCAGTATACCACAACCACAGAGTCGGTTATTGCTATTATACAATGACATTATTTAAGAAAAAAAAAACTTTTCTTAAATAATGTCTTTGTATAACGGAACATTACTCTTCTTCTGCTGGTTGTGGTACACTGCTTCCTTGTTTTGATGTACTGAGCATGCATATGGGACTTGCATCCCACGCATATCCAGTACATTAATGCTTTGAAACAGAAGCAACGGAGAAAAGAAAGTCTCTTTTGCTCAGTTTTTTTCTTTTTTTCTTTGTTTAAAAAAATGTTTATAGCACTTTATACCAACAGAAAAAAGTCTGGGCGACTGGACCTTTTCCGTTGGTATATTGTGGGATTTACAACGGGCTCACTGACCAATCAGGGTGCACGCTTTGGAATATTAATGGGGGTCATTGTATAATAGTAAAGTTATTACAGAAAGTACGGTCCCTTGTTTTAATTGTTCTTTTTGTAAATATATAAATTCTGACATTCCTTTTATTTACCCTGTTAGTGGTAAGATATTTTATTTTAATAGCTTTGCTACAAGCACCACTGAAAATCTAGTGTATATTGCTCCCATTTATCTGAAATTTGAAGGAAGGTTGGAACTAATGCCTTAAGAAAACATGTTATGGAATGTGGTGATCAAGTTTAGAGTGATACGAAAGGTTAGTAAATGGGTAAGAGGGGGGCAGTATTGTGTCAAGAACTGAAGGTGCAGCGTATAACTGGATAAATTATTTTAGAGCAGATAAGCCTCCAGCTTTAAATTCAAGGAATGTTAAACCTATTTTAAAATTGGAGAGAATTTGTGATATTTATAATGTTTATTGTTTTTCTATTATTATTTTAAGTAACCAAGTCAAACAACAAAGTGAAATGTTGGTTTTAAAAAAAATTTAGGGCTGGTCTTTTGCCAATTAACTGCAGTTAATGATGTCATCAATTAGCTGGTTCTGTGATATAAATGTTGAGTGTAGTGAGTGAATGTTTGTTTTTTTTTTTTTTTATCTGCATTGAGAAAGAGTTGATGCAACTAGAAAGCTTTGTGCTTTTACATTCTGCTTTTTGAATAAACTACGAATGATTGAGCTTTCTTGTTTCTTTTGTTTTTGTCTTTCAGAACTGCCAATATGGCATCATTACATAGGCTGTTACCACGTTCGTGAAATTGTACTCCAGTAGTGTTAAACCTGCGTCTGTAACGATGCTGGGAGTTAATAAAAATGTGAAAGTACTGGCTATAATAGTACTTGTTAAATGGGAGACAGTCTAAAATTTGGCTAAATGGACAGTATTTGCTATAGGACAAAATTCCTGGTAGAACATGATTAGATTTGATTTCTGTAAAGTAATGCCGGTAGCAGAGGTAGTTCATGAGGGTATAATGTAAAATGCAGAGTAATGCAAGTTCTGCTTAGGTGGCTTTACACTGAAAGAAGAGACTTTTAATATGCAGTACATAAGTAACAAAAGGAGCGGGATGGGCACAGTCTGTTAGCTGATGACTGTTCGCATTTGGAACAGTATGGGTATTATTGACATCCCTCTGATAAATATTTACTCCTTGTTGCTAAAAATAATAGTCTCTTTTAGTTTCTTAACTCATGCACATTTACTAATACAGAGGGATGGGTGGTTAGGCACCTATTTAGAGTTTAGGAGCATAGAAGTCACAACATTTATTCTTAAGATAAATACACTAACAAAGTTTATAACTGTATTTTTGAGTATCAACTAATGAGGAACTTCAACAATATTAATAAAAAATGATAACCATAGACTCTTGGAATGTTAAAAGGATGGTAGATAAAAAGAAAAGAAATGTAATCATGCACCTCACATACCAAACTAAGGCTGATATAACTTTCTTGCAAGAAACTCACTTAGATGACCAACTTTGGGTTAGGGAAAGGAAAAGAAAATGGGTTAAAACAATAGTTGCTGCAAATTATAGTTCTTTGTCCAGGGGAGTGGCCATTATAGTAAATAAATCCTTCCAAGGAGAGGTTACTTCCCATGAAACTGACTCAAAGGGAAGATGGGTATTATTTACTACTGAATATCATACTTTGAACAAACCATTACTCTTAATATATATAGCCCCTGCTCAAATCAACAGCTTTTCATTTATGAAATATTTAATATATTAGCCAAATTACCAAATCATCTGTTTATTGTAGGTAGGGACTGGAATGCTTTACTAAATCTAGATAAGGATAGATCGCATAATAAAAACAGACAGTCACAATCTACCACTACAGCACTTGAAGAATTATAAAATACATTTGAACTAGTTGACCCTTATGTTAAATTTCAATATGATAAAACAATATCAAGATTCACTTTCTTTTCAGCCACTCATAAAACTTGGTCCAGGATAGATGCTTTTCTAATTTCCCTTGCTTTCCTTTCTAACAAATTAAGTTATACTGTATCACCTAGAACTCTTTCAGATCATTCCATAGTTAGACTTTTAATAAACTTCAAGCCCATAAACAAAATATTTCCTATCTCAATACCTGGACACTAAATCCTAAAATTATACAAAACCAAGAAACAACACAAGAAATTCAGAATGTCCTAGCCCAACTCCAAAATGATCTTACATCCACTCAAATTCCATATGACATACAATGGGCGGCTACCAAGGCGGTCATCATGGGTATTATTATTATTCAAAAATCTGCATGGCTCAAAAAAAATATAACAATCTTAAGAATGAACTAGAGTATCAAATAAACACTGCTGAACTAGAACTTCAGGAAAAATATTCTAAAGAACTTGAAAAAATAATTGATTGGCAAAAACAATTATACAAACACTATTTAGAAAATATCTCCTTAGAATTAAGGTCAATATATCAGTATTCAGAATGGGCTCAAACACCATCAAAATTCCTAGCTAGACTAATAATTAACATAAAAAGTGGACCTCCTAGGATCAAATAAATAAAATATGAAGGACAGGTGAAATATAAAGACCAAGATATAGTGGATGCTTTTGAAGATATTTATAAGAAATTATACAATATACCCTTATCACCATCTACAGACAGATTTGAGGATTTTATACATAATATACACTTTCCACAAATTACAGAAGATCAAAAGAAACTCTTAAAATCACTGTTGCAATTAAAAGAGATAAAAGCTGCAATAAACAAACTAAAACTAGGTAAATACCCTGGGCTTGATGGATACACATCTGATATTTACAAGTTATTCATGGAACCTATCTCCAAAGTGTTATTAAAAGTTTTCAACTATATAATACAATATGGTATAACAGACAAATACTTAAATAACTCCAAGACAGTGTTGATTCCTAAACTGCATTCTGACCCAACAGATCCAGCAAATTATAGACCAATAGCCCTCATAAACACTAATCTTAAGATATTAGCCCATGTTATAGCAAATAGACTTAAGAATATACTCCCCTCTGTTATTTCCCAACAACAAATGGGCTTTATGACAAACAAGTGACAACACCCTCCTCTTAGATACCATTGTAAGACTACTTAATAGTGATAAATGCCCCAGATATGCCCTTACAGTAACTCCTAAATCCTAATCTACTAATAAATAATAAACCCGTAAATCTAACATACTACCCCTTGATAAAAGACTGTACAATATGGGATATATACCAATGGAAAGACTCTAACACGGGGCAAATGAGACTTGAACTCAAACTTCCTAAGAAATATAGTATTATCCTTAACCAACTTCACCATCTTATAAATGCTAAATTCTCACAAATACACAAGGACTTACAGAACATAAATTTAGTTAAATTAATACTTGAAAATCTTGCGATTTAAAGGGAAAACAATTTCTAGGACTTATGAGTGCAAAACATCAGAATTCTTTATTATTTTCAAACTATTGGCAAACGAAAAATCAGTCACTGACTAAAGAAAATAAGAAACTAGCCACTGAAAATACAATCAAATTCATTCCTTTCAAGAAGCTGTTGTGTAGACAAATCATGGTAAATAACAATCTATATTATACCTTATCTAAATTAAATAAATTCAATCCTAACTTTTTGCCTGTATGTCCCTATTGTCCGGATTAAACAGCTGATATTTTACATGTCATATGGAACTGTACTAAGATACACAACTTATGGTGTTCCTTGAGAGTAAGATTAGAGAAGATGGGATATGAAAAATCAACCCTTACATGGGAGACAGCTATATTGCACATTAACATCAATCAACTTCCAAAAATATTAAAACATGTCTTTATTACGATGTGTGCCCTTATTAAATTCTTTATTACAAAGAATTGGAATGTCATGTCACCAGTTACATGGGAAAATTTTAGCAATCTTGCTATCAAATATATCTCATCTCACAAATTAGTTTATTCAAAAACTAAAAACAAACGCTATTACCAAAAATATTGGGGTTACTTACTAGATATAATTCTTGACAAATAAAATTCGCCTACAAATTGACATGAAAAGCTAACTTTTAATGAGAAATAAATGTAGTATAACCAGTTTTTCTTGCATCTTCCCCCTTCTCTTAGTATATGTGTATCTAGATATTTTCCCTAACCATACAATAAATGGTTGAATTTCTATCTTTACTTTCTATATAGACTATCCCCATTCCACTATCCCTTATGAGACTAAATGAACATAAGAATTATCATACTCTACTTGATGATGTAGTGACTTCTAGTGTATATATTGTGTGTGTGTGTGTGTGTGTGTGTGTGTGTGTGTGTGTGTATATATATATATATATATATATATATATATATATATATATATATATATATACATATATATAATGTGTCTGTGTAAATAAACAGCAAACTAAATAACCAGTATTAGAAGAAGCATGCCAGGATCCACGAACCAATATTTATTGAGCGCTTTCGTTTTTTGGAATAAAAAACTTCATCAGAATGATTACAAATGAACAGTGACTGACCCAACTTGTATAGCAATCCTACATACAAAAATGTTAATTAGCAATCAGCTTAAAGGTGTAGTCTCTAAAACACAAATACAATAAATACATACCTTAAAATACATAAAATGTATAATATATAAACATACATGATCTGTTAAAAACATATATATGTAAACTCACAGAAAACATTTCATTGTAAATAAATATTTTCTTATATATAAAAATAAATATATGTTATGAACTGCATATTAATCACATATATCCTTCAGCCCTTAGTCTAATTATGGGGCTGATGGAAATGTTACTATTAAGGCCTGGGTATTCGGTAGCATTAGTCCTCATCTGCCACCTTAATTCATGGGGGATATCAATGGAGGATGGGGGGGGGGGGGGGTCCAGTTAATGACTTTTTAGAGTTTTATGAATTAAGGTGGCAGATGAGAACTAATGCTACCGAATACCCAGGCCTTAATATTAACATTTCCATCAGCCCTATACTTGGACTAAGGGCTGAAGGATATATGTGATTAACATGCAGTTCGTGACATATATTTATTTTTATATATAAGCAAATAGTTATTTACAATGAAATGTTTTCTGTGAGTTTACATACATATGTTTTTAACAGATCATTTATGTTTATATATTATACATTTTATGTATTTTAAGGTACTTATTGTATTTGTGTTTTAGAGACTACACCTTTAAGCTGATTGGTAATTAATATTTTTGTAAGCATGATTGCTATATAAGTTGGGTCAGTCGCTGTTCATTTGTAATCATTCTGATGAAGTTTTTTATTCCAAAAAACGAAAGCGCTCAATAAATGTTGGTTCATGGATCCTGGCTTGCTTCTTCTAATACTGGTTATTTAGTTTGCTGTTTATTTACACGTTATGAGTTGTTTGGCATGGAAGGAGCAGTGCTTAGTGAACCATCTACCATTGCAACACTAGCACAGTCATTACAGACTTTGAAATCAGCGGTGGAGAATTTAGCACTCTTAATGGGTAGATTGATCCAACAAACCTACACAGGAGTTGCCTCTATGTCCTGTTAGGTCGGATGACAATGGAGATGAGGCAGAGAATGTTTTTAGTGGCATTACACCGGCACAACGGCAGCAAGAATGCAGATCGCAACCTAACCAATTGGGTGAGGTTAATTTACATATGGCTTCCAGTTCTGACAACAGGGGGGCCGCCACTTCCTGCAACGGAAGAGACACATTAAATCAGTGGCTTGAGACTGAACGTGCATATCGTTCTATCCCAGAACAACGAAGTCCTGAAGGTAATGGCTCGTTGAATGACCAACTAAAACAATTTGAAAAAAGTGTATTGGAATATCGGAAATTACAGCTAGAAAACAACTATTTAAGAGAGTGTAAGCGAGGAGAGGAAATTCCAAAAGGTCTTCGCACATGGAAGTATCCAACAGGGTTAGTCAAAGACTCTTTATTACATGTTGAACTTCTTGAATTATTTAATAAGCATGGTTGTGAACTTGACTGTCTTATTAGAGAGAATGAAAGAAAGTTACTTGGCATATCAGCCAAGGTAAAGACTCTTGATGACGGTATACATTCGGATTTGTTATTTGAACTCAAACAAAATGACTATTTCAATATTTTTAAAAGGGTGGGCAGTAATATTTGTGATCTTAAACGGAAGAAGGACAATAAATTAGAGAGATATGAGAATGACTGTGCCCAACAGAAAGCCTACCCCCTCCCCCCTCCCCCCTTGGGACAACATAGACAGACATTTTACAGCAATAATTCTGTCAATGATAATCTGCATGTCCCTGATGTTGACAGGGATGATAATTTTGATGAATTTCACCCTGACCCTTTAGAGTATCCCCTTCTGAGGAGGTCCGAGCGACTGAGGAACCAGAGAGGGGTTACAGGTTATTACAGTTGGAATCACAGGGGGAGGGGAAAATGTATTAAATGTATCAAATGTATTTAATATACTAAATGTATCTAATGACTTGGATAGTTCTATAACATTTGACCTTAACCTCATGACCCCAAACTTAATTCTTGATGCACATTTTGTATGTAATGAAGTAATGAGTGGGGGCTTTCATGATACATGTAACATTTTAAAAAATACCTGTGGTGATTTTAGTATTTATAATTATACTGACTCTGTTTTTGACCAGAAATTGGCAGATGTATTTGATAAAGGGCTTTCTTTTGTCCCATGTAGAAATGCAGTACTGGATGAAGTATTAATTAATTTAAAGCTTTATAAAAGGAAGTTAAACTTACAGTTTTTATTTAAAGGAATGTCTTTTAATTCTATAGATCAAAAACTAGCTTATTTAACCCCCCTTGAACCCTTTAATACAAACATTTGAGAGAATATGTGAACATGACATACGTAAGCTCCTTAAAAACAAGAGAAAGTATTCAGATTTGGGCAATAATTTAACTATATATGAGAGTAAACTGGTCAGAGATGTATGCAACAATAGGGCAATCAGTCATGAAACCTGACAAAGGGGGTGGTTTGGCCATCATGAATACTAATTCCTATGTAGAAAAAATGTTTGGTATATTATATACTGATGTATACTGTGAGATTAGTTTGAATGAGAAAAATATACTATATAGTAAAGTTGATGTAATTCTAGATGAACTATTGTTAAACAGGGAAATTAGTTTAGATGACTATAACTTCATGGCAGTCAAGTCCCCAAAAATTCCTACTATTTTTGGCATACCAAAGCTACATAAGGATATAAATAACCCACCCCTTAGGCCTATTGTTGATGCAAAGGCATCTAAAAGATATTTTATTGCCAAATTTATAGATACTCCACTAAAATCAACATTAAATAATTGTGGTTGGGTTTTAAAGGATTCATGGGACTTCTTAAAGAAAATAAATAAGGACATGTATGACGATAGTCTCATTTTTGTGACAATTGATGTCAGGGATTTGTTCTCTGTTATCCCACATGAACTTGGTGTGGAGTGGTTTTACCTACTTTTATGTAGATATACCAATATCAGACACAAGCTTGTTAGGACTATTAGAACCTTAATGGAATTGGTTCTAGACACCAATGTCATAGTATTTGAAGCCCAGCTCTTCAAACAATGTAAGGGTGTAGCAATGGGGGCTATATGTGCCCCTATATTTGCAAATATTGTTCTGGCCTTTTGGGAGCTAGAATTAAATTTTAATAGCCAATATGCTGAATATACAGATACAAAATACAAAAATACAAAAAATACAAAAAAGGCGGGTAGTATATTGACTGCTGATTGGTTGTTTTTTTAGTTTAAATTAATGGAAATGTTTGTCTTCTCTATCTGATGAAGGGTATCACACACCCTAAAGCGCTTATCCTTGACTGTTTTCTTGATTGTTTTAATAAAAGGAGTTACTCCAGCAGTGTCCTGCCATTCTTTTCTCTTTTTGGATTTTGCTGTTTGCTGTCTGGTGGGACTTTGGTCATAGCACAGAACTTCTTTGGACTTTGGAATATGCTGAATATTGGAAGTATTATGGCAGATATTTGGATGACATCATTATCCTGTGGCAGATTTTTTAGATTTTACGTATGCAGTAGGGAAAGATGCAATAAGACTATTTGGATATTACCATCAAGAAAAATGAGTATAAAAAAGACTTTACAACAACACTATTTAGAAAACCTACTTACTCTAATACCCTCCTGCATTTTAACAGTTTCCACCCACTACACCAGAAGAAATCCTTGGTAAAGGGCCAAGCTGTTCGCTTGGCCCGTATGACTTCTGAATGGGAGGATTTCTTACAGCAAATTGAAGTATTGAAGAACATGCTTTTGCAAAGAGGCTATCCTGAACTGTTTTTGAAACCTATTTTACAGGAAGTTATAGATAAAAGGCATAGGGGGTATTATTTCCTTTACTTGGTAAAGGTATTATTCAAAATGAAAGATTACCTAAGGAAGGAATTGACTTTAAAAGGTCAGCTATTTTTAAGTTTAACAGACAATTCACTGACATTACCCAGATTATTCAGCATAACTGGAATTTATTTCACACCAGTCAAGATTATCTTGAAATAGTGGGAAAGGCCACAAAAATTGTCTATCAGAAGGATATTTCCTTCAAAAACATGTTGGAGAGAAACAATATTATTGACACCAAAGTAGGGGGTATGTCGAAATGTGGATTTTGCCCTCAGTGTAAACATATCATGGAGTGCACTGAGATTGATATTCCTAATTATGGGAAATATTTCTATAAGAAGAAATTTTGTTGCAGCAGCAAATCTGTAGTCTATCTTGCCCTTTGCCAGTTATGTCCATGTTTTTACATTGGCAAGACTGTCAATGCCCTTAGAAGTATGGTCTATCAGCACTATTATGACATCAGGAAGCAGGACATTAAAAATGCTTTGGCAGTCCACATTAATAACAATGAGGGACAATTTTAAGTTCACGGTTTTGGAGCAGGTATCCATGGGGGATGGGGGAGTCCAGTTAATGACTTTTTAGAGTTTTATGAATTAAGATGGCAGATGAGGACTAATGCTACCCAGGACTTAATAGAAACATTTCCATCAGCCCTATACTTAGACTAAGGGCTGAAGGATACATGTGATTAATATGCAGTTCATAACATATATTTATTTTTATATATAAGTAAATATTTATTTACAATGAAATGTTTTCTGTGAGTTTACATATATATGTTTTTAACATATCATGTATGTTTATATATTATACATTTTATGTATTTTAAGGTACGTATTTATTGTATTTGTGTTTCAGAGACTACACCTTTAAGCTGATTGCTAATTACCATTTTTGTAAGCAGGATTGCTATACAAGTTGGGTCAGTCACTGTTCATTTGTAATCATTCTGATGAAGTTTTTTATTCCAAAAAACGAAAGCGCTCAAATATTGGTTCGTGGATCCTGGCTTGCTTCTTCTAGTACTGTAGAAAAAACACTTGTAGGAAAAAACAGTTTAATACAAAGCAAAGCTTTCGGGCAGAACCCTACTTCAATACTAATACATTCAAATCTACTAACTGAAAGCTTATATACAGGTCTAAAATCACATGACCAGCAGCCAAATGAAATCATGTGATAACAAAACATGATATTAAAAACATAAAAATATATAGATATATAAAAATATAAAATACACAAGGGCAAAAAATCAGCCTATGTTACTATTACGTAATTTAACTAATATAGGTTTTAAACTGATCATGCTATTAAGACCAGGTGGTGAATCAGCAGCCAGTCTCAGGATCCATTCAAATTCCTTAGTTTCTAGATAATTATTAGTATCACCACCCCTAGCATTGGCACAAATTATATCAATCACTCTAAATTTAAAGGCATGCTCATGACCACAAGTACTAATGTGCTTAAATAATGCATTCTTATCCCAACATCTCCTAATTTCAGAGTTGTGATCAATAATACGCTCCTTTAGCTTACGTGTGGTTTTACCCACGTAAAATGAAGTACATGAATTGCACGTGGCCAAATAAACAACAAACGAAGTATTACACGTAGCAGAAGTTTTGAAATTAAAAGTTTTGCCATTAATGGGGTGTATAAATGTATCGCTACCATTACCAAAAATATGAGTACATGCAACACAATTAAAGCACTGAAATGTACCAAGCTTTACAGTAGTTATCATACTCCTAGGTTTATAGAAATCCTTGTAACATAATAGACTCTTAATCGTCTTCATGTTTCTATAAGTGAAGTGTGGTCTATCACCCAATATTACCTTCAGTTCATCCAATGCCATTAAAATTAACCAATTCTTAGAAATAATTTGTCTTGTTAAATTAGACCTTCTGTTGTAAGTTGTAATATACCTAATTGAAGATGGTTCATTATGCATATTACTATTCTTCAAAGAGACCGAAGGACTAACCATACCTTCAAAAAAGGTAGGTTTCAATGAAGTTTGTCTAGCTTCCAATGTTTCCAATTTAAATTTTGATAGTAATTGAACATCATAGCTACTAGATGTAAAATCATTTACCATTTCATCAAGCTGGGAGACAAATGTAGCATCGTCCGTAGTCAATCTACTAACTCTAGCGAATTGTGATTTTACTACACCCTTAAAAATATGCGGTGCATGCATGCTACTGTAGTGTAGATATCTACAACAGCTAACATTCTTTCTACAAACACTAGTATTTAATAGTCCTTCTTGCAATTGAAGCTTAACATCCAAAAAACAGATCATATTATCAGATACTTCCATTTTAAATTTCAAATAATTAGTTGTAGAATTTAAATAATCAACAAAAACATTCAAGTCATGCAGTGTACCATTCCATATTAGAAAACAGTCATCCACAAATCGTTGATAAAAACTGATATTGTGGACAAACATATTCCTATCATTAAACAAATGATTCTGTTCCCATTGATAAAGGACTAGATTGGCATACGTATTCGCCACCGAAGTGCCCATAGCAACCCCTGTGAGCTGAAGAAATAGGGAGTCATTAAACATAAAAACATTGTTGTTCAGTACTACTTCCATAAGGCAGCATATGTTGCTAATAAACTTATGATCAGGATTAGTTTGAGAAGACGAGAATTCTCTCAAAAGTTCTATCCCATCGTCATTAGGAATGACTGTAAATAGGGATACAATATCAAGAGTAACCAGATAATATGTCTTGGTTCTTAACTCTGTTTTCACATCACTATACCATACATGTAACTTGGATAATAAATCATAGGTATCTTTCAGAATAGTGTTACATTTAAACAGATAAGGTTGCAACTGTTTATGCAGGTACACAGATATCGGCTCTGTAACCCAACCCCCCCCCCAGAGACTATGGGTCCCATTGGTGGATTCTCTAAAGATTTATGTAATTTGGGGATGCCATATAAGAGGGGTATTAAAGGACAAGGTACAGTTAAAAAATGAAAAAGATCCAGATCAATATCACCGTTAAGCTGAAGATCATATATTACCATATTCATGTAGCTAACACATTTTTACATCTAAGAAAGTAACAGCTTTAAAGGCAGTCTCATTTTCAAGTAGCAGAGAAACAGCTGATAGATATTTGTCACGATCCATTATGACAGGCATACCCCCTTTATCCGCTTGCTTAATGACAATGTTATCAGTAAACTGCAAACTTTTAAGAGCTTTATACTCAGACCAATTCAAATTATAGTCCTTTTTCTTCAAGGGTTGTAGATTAAGTTCTCTGATCTGGGACTCACAAATATCATGAAAGGCCCTTAACACTGGAACACTAACAGGAATAAAAACGCTGTGTCGCTTACATTTATCCCCAAGCATGCTAGAGTCACCAAATAAAAGTCTTAAGTTCAAATTACGGACAAAAAGTTTTAAATCAGTCAAAGCAGAGACAACATCATCACTGCAAGATGGTACATATTTAAAACCCTTACTAAGAAGGGAAAAATGAGCAGGTTGTAGCTCAAAAGTAGATGAATTCAGTGCCACATTTACTTGCGACTTACTTTGTTGAGTCCTAAAGGGCTTTCATTCTTGCGTTTATTGACTTGTGGAACCTGTGTAACTAACGGTCCTCTGGACTTCGGGGACCTAATTGACACCGTTTCTGGATGCTCCAGTTGAAAATGCTTTTGCGTTAAACATAAAGTAAGCTGTTGTGTTTTCTTTACAGCTCCAATAACGCCAGAATCGCCGCCATCATGCTTATTCCTTGCTCTGGTGGAAGCGCACGCACTCTTAGTTGAAAGATCTGACGTCAACTGGAGTGTCTCACTAACTGCCAACTCTGGGGATGCCTCATTCATTAATGGTGTAATCGGAACATTCATAACTGGTGTATCGTTATGAAAAGTGTCTAGAGTGTCTAATGCCTCTCTCTCGGGATTATTATGATGCTTAACTTTCTTCTAGTACTGGTTATATATATGTATGTGTATATATATATATATATATATATATATGGGTCCCGTTCAAAAGACCGAAACGCCGATTCCCCGACGCGGAAATCACCGACGCCAGATGACCGACAGGTACGTATACCGACAGGGTGATTCGCCAACAGTGGAAAGACCGACAAGGGTAATCTGCGATCGCGACCCGGTAAGTGTGCGATAGTGACGGAGGTAGGAGTGGTCAGGTAAGTGAGTTAGGGTTAGGGTGCAGGTAGGTGATGTGTACGTTAGTGTCGGAGCTTGGGCTAGGGGTGTGTAAGTGAGTTAGGGTTAGGGTGCAGGTAGGTGAAGTGTGCGATAGTGTCGGACCTTAGGGTTAGGGTTTGGGTCAGGGCTAGTGTGTATGGTATGTAGTGTCGCGTGTTGTTTACGTTCCGTGTGTCGGTGATTTGGTGTTCGGTGTTTTGCGTTGTCGGGTTTGTGTCGGGTTTGTGTGTTGTCGGTTATTTGGCGTCGGTGAGTTTTGTGTCTGGGAATCGTCGTGTCGGTGTTTAGAAGTAGACCCATATATATATATATATATATATATATATATATATATATATATATATGTATAATTTTCTCAAAATGAGATTGTTGTCTGTTTTCTTTAAATATGTATTTGTATTGTTTATTTGTGTTTTTGAGTTATTGTATTGTTGTTTGGAAAAAAAATTGAAATAGAGCTTTTGGAGAGAAAAAAAGAAGAGACTTTTTTGAGAGAAGTTCTGGGGAGAGTAATTGGATGTTATGGAATTGGATGATGATTTACTGATATTTGTTTTAAAGTACAACAATGAAATAAAAGTGATAACCCAGCCACTGGAGATGCACAAGCCAGTGCATTTCTTTGTGCCGGTCCCAAGCCCGGATAAATGGGGAGGGTTGCATCAGGAAGGGCATCCGGCGTAAAACCTCTGCCAAAAATTACTGATGCGGAGAACTTTTCATAATTACATACTGGATCGGTCGAGGCCCGGGTTAACAACGACCGCCACCAGTGCTGTTAGCCAACAGGGTGCTGGCAGAAATTGGGCTACTGTTGGCCGAAGAAGAAGAGGAGGGGGAAGGCATGCCCGAAGGCAGGAAGAGAGGAGGAAGGTTAGGAATGTAGTATGGAGGGTAGGAACTTTGAATGTTGGCAGTATGACTGGTATAGGGAGAGAGCCGATATGATGGAGAGAAGGAATGTTGATATATTGTGCGTGCAAGAGACCAGATGGAAGGGAAGTAAGGCCAAGTGTGTATAGGAAGCGGGTTCAAATTGTTCTATCATGGTGTGGATGGCAGAAGAAATGGGGTAGGGGTTATCCTAACGGAACAGTATGCCAAGAGTGTTTTGGAGGTGAAGAGAGTGTCTGATAGAGTGATGTTTATGAAGCTTGAAATTGATGGTGTAATGATGAATGTTAGTGCATATGCTCCACAAGTTGGGTGTGCGATGGATGAGAAAGAAAAATTTTGGTGCGAGTTGGATGAAATGGTGGTGAGTGTACCCAAGGGTGAGAGACTAGTGATTGGAGCGGACTTCAATGGGCATGTTGGTGAAGTGAACAGAAGGGATGAGGAAGTGATGGGTAGGTATGGTGTTAAGGAGATGAATGTAGAAGGTCAGATGATTGTGGATTTTGCGAAAAGGATGGACATGGCTGTGGTGAATACATATTTTAAGAAGAGGGAAGAGCATAGGGTGACGTACAAGAGTGGAGGAAGATGCGCACAGGGGGTTTATATCCTATGTAGGAGGGCCAGTCTGAAGGAGATTGGAGACTGTAAAGTGGTGACTGGGGAAAGTGTAGTTAAGCAGCATAGAATGGTGGTCTGCAGGATGATGTTGGTGATCAAGAAGTGGAGGAGTGTGAAAGCAGTGCCAAGGATTAAATGGTGGAAGTTAAAAGAGTGATTGTGAGGTGGAGTTCAGGGAAGAGTTAAGACAGTCACTGGGAGGCAATGAAGAGTTACCGAATAGCTGGGTAACTACAGCAGAGCTAGTAAGGAAGACTGCTAGGAAGGTGCTTGGTGTGACATCTGGACAGAGGAAGGAGGACAAGGAGACATGGTGGTGGAATGACGAAGTACAGGAGAGTATACAGAGGAAGAGGCTGGTGAAGAAGTGGGATTGTCAAAGAGATGAAGAAAGTAGACATGAGTATAAGGAGATGAGGCGCATGGCAAAGAGAGAGGTGGCGAAGGCTAAGGATAAGGCATATAGAGAGTTGTATGAAAGATTGGACACTAAAGAGGGAGAAAAGGACCTGTACCGATTGGCTAGACAGAGGGACAGAGCTGGGAAAGATGTGCAGCAGGGTAAGGGTTATAAAGGACAGTGAGGGAAATGTACTTACAAGTGAGGAGAGTGTGTTGAGTAGATGGAAAGAGTACTTTGAAGGGCTGATGAATGAAGAGAATGAGAGAGAGAAGGTTGGATGATGTGGGGATAGTGAATCAGGAAGTGAAACAGATTAGCAAGGAGGAAGTAAGGACAGCTATGAAGAGGATGAAGAATGGAAAGGCTGTTGGCCCAGATGACATACCAGTGGAAGCATGGAGGTGCTTAGGAGAAATGGCAGTGGAATTTTTAACCAGATTGTTTAATGAAATTTTGGAAAGTCAGAGGATGCCTGAGGAGTGGAGAAAAAGTGTTTTGGTACCTAACTTTAAGAATAAGGGTGATGTGCAGAGCTGCAGTAACTACAGAGGGATAACATTGATCAGTCACAGCTTGAAGTTATGGGAAAGAGTAATGGAAGCTAGGTTAAGAAGGGAGTTGATGAATAGTGATCAGCAGTATGGTTTCATGCCAGGAAAGAGCACTACAGATGCAATATTTGCTCTGAGAGTGGTGTTGGAGAAATACAGAGAAGGTCAGAATGAGTTGCATTGCGTCTTTGTGGACTTAGAGAAAGCATATGACAGGGTGCCTAGAGAGGAGTTGTGGTATTGTATGAGGAAGTCGGGAGTGGCAGAGAAGTATGTAAGAGTGGTACAGGATATGTACAAGGATAGAGTGACATTGGTGAGGACTGCGGTGGGAGTGACAGATACATTTAAGGTGGAGGTGGGATTACATCAAGGATCAGCTCTGAGCCCTTTCTTATTTGCATTGGTGATGGACAGGTTGACAGATGAGATTAGACAGGAGGCCCCGTGGACTATGATGTTTGCAGATGACATTGTGATATGTAGTGAGAGTAGGGACCAGGTTGAGGAGACCCTGGAGAGGCGGAGATGTGCTTTAGAGAGGAGAGGAATGAAGGTCAACAGGGCTAAAACAGAATGTGTGTATGTAAATGAGAGGATAGAGGAGTAAGGGTAGAGGAATGGTGAGGATGCAGGGAGTAGAAGTTGGTAAAGGTGGATGAGTTTAAGTACTTGGGATCAACAGTTCAGAGTAATGGTGAGTGTGGAAGAGAGGTGAAGGAGAGAGTACAGGCAGGGTGGAATGGGTGGAGAAGTGTCAGGAGTGATTTGTGATAGACGGGTACCAATAAGAGTGAAAGGGAAGGTCTACAAGAGGGTAGTGAGACCAGCTATGTTATATGGGTTGGAGACGGTAGCATTGTCGAAAAGGCAGGAGTCAGAGCTGGATGTGGCAGAGTTAAAGATGTTAAGATTTGCACTGGGTGTGACTCTGATGGACAGGATTAGGAATCAGTATATTAGAGGGTCAGCTCAGGTTGGACAGTTTGGAGACAAAGCAAGAGAGGCGAGATTGCGTTGGTTTGGACATGTGCTGAGGAGGGGATGCTGGGTATATTGGGAAAAGGATGCTAAGGATGGAGCTGCCAGGTAAGAGGAAAAGTGGAAGGCCTAAGATGAGATTTATGGATGTGGTGAGAGAGGACATGCAGGCGGTTGGTGTGAAAGAGCATGATGCAGAGGACAGGAAGAAATGGAAACAGATGATCCGATGTGGCGACCCCTAACGGGAACAGCCGAAAGAAGAAAAAGAAGAAGAATGAAATAAAAGTGATGTGGATTGTAATTTCTGGGGCAAGGGAGAAGGGGTAGTATTTTAGGATGACACACAGTAAGACTTTAAGGATAGAAAGGTTTTAATGTATGCGATGCATGAGAGCTGTAAGAAGTTGATTTTGCAGATAGAGCAGTTGACTACAGATTGTTATCTTATCCATTTGAGAGGAATGCAATGTGATATAATTACCCATTTGAGAGGAATGCAATGTGATACAAGAGGTATTAGCTGATTTCCATAAATTCCAGATCAGTGTTCCTTGTGTGCATTAGATTATTGAGTATAAGGGTGAGCCAAGGGCAGCCAGCAGCATTTCTTGATAAGGTGGACTGAATTTTGTAGCTGGACTTAAGGTAGTATGAAGGAAGTTAAAGTGCTTCAGTAGTGACAGAGACGCTTAAAGGGATCTGTTAATGGCCGAAAGAGTATGTTTTTTTTTTGAGTGACAGTTAAGATAAGACATTGGGCACTGATAGAGTTATGAACAAGAGGTGGATTGGCATGTTCTGGAATGAAAATGGAAGTGAAAGTACTGTTTGAGAGAGATGTTCCCTAAGGATTAAGACAAAAAGAGCTATTCACTGAAGGGTTAGGTTAGATGAAGAACAGAATTGAAGAGTCTAGAGTTTAATTTATTACAGGAAGGTCTAGCCACTATATGCTTAAGTCTCTTGAAATATATTTTTTAATTTAATTAATGTTTGTACTGTCCTGTACCATAGCTAAGCTATGGGATAATCTACTTAACCATGTTACACATATAAACAACACAAAAAGATTCAAGTTTACACTAAAAACTACCTATTCAACTCATGGACCTGCCTATTCCCCACAACCAATAACTAACTCCCACCTTTTTTTGTTTACTTTGTCTGTCTCTTCTGTTCTTTCTCCTTACCCTCCCAACCTTCTACTAACTTAATACCTCCTTCACACCCTCATAATGTGTTGTTGTTTGTCTTTCGGCTTCCTGGTTAGGGGTCGCCACAGCGGAACTCCGGTCCGCTAATGATTGGCAGTAGATTTTCACAAACGCCGAGGTGCCAGCTCGACGTCCAACTTTCAACTAAGGCACGCCCATTTATGCATGTCTTTCGAACGCCCACCCAACCACGGGGAAGACATGCAGACTCCACACAGAAGGCACTCCCCGCATTCCAGCCGAGAATCGAACGGGAGAACCTCTTGCTGTGTGGCAACAACACTACCTTTCTCAATATAACACTCCACACTATCTCCTAACACTTCCTCCTACTTCTAAACATTTCATTTCATTTCTGCGTCTTACTAATTTACTTAATTACCTGCACTATTAACATCTACCTGTTCTTTTCTGAATTATCAAATGTTTGTTTCCTAATGCCTATACAAAACAGGCAAATTGTAAATGTATATTTTATACCTTTTATAATTATCTCTTGTGTAAATGATGCAGTTTTAAATGTGATGCTATGCAGTATTTGTCATTCCATGTCATTGTTAACATTTAATGTTTAAATAGTACATAGAGCTTTTCTCCCTGGCCTCCTCTGAAAATGGGTTACTGACCCAGTTGGACTTTCCTGGTCAGCAACTGTCAATAAATAAATAAGTAAAGTATATCCTAAAAGAATTTGTCAAATAAACCACTAAATGAGGATAGTGGTGTTACTAGTAAATTAGCTACAGTACTTCCGCGGTGGTGCAGCGGTAACGTTGTTGCCTCACAGCAAGAGGTTCTCTCATTCGATTCTCGGCTGGAGTGCGGGGAGTGCCTTCTGTGTGGAGTCTGCATGTCCTCCCTGCGGTTGGGTGGGCGTTCGAAAGACATGCGTCAATGGGCGTGCCTTCGTTGAAGGTTGAACGTCGAGCTGGCACCTCGGTGTTCGTGAAAATCTACTGCCAATCATTAGTGGACCGGAGTTCCACTGTGGCGACCCCTAACTGGGAAAAGCCGAAAGACAACAACTGATGATACTTTGTTGGTGAGTTACCTGCACAGCATCCCCTTTACTGTATTGCATATTGTCTGCTGGACACACTTCACATCTGTATTCATTCAGTATTAATTTCAGTATTTTATATCATTGTCTGTGTTAGCTTCTCTTTGCTTATCTGTATTTGAATGTTCTTGCACTTTGTATCTCTACACCAGCTTTTGTATGTTCTTCATTATCCTAGGCTTCATTTGAAAAATGGTTCCTCCCACAGTTAGACAACCCAGAAAGAAATTATAAATAAATAAATTCCCAACTTTTTTCATAAGTATTTTGTGATGTGAGTTGTGGCCTCCTTTCACATTTAAGCTATCAGTATGTATCCTCCTTGCTCTGTAAGTACGTCATATTGAATTGGGGAACTCTGAGGCATAAATGACTGTTCAGGTGCAGATAAGTTATTTTGTCTCTTATTACAACTTTTGATTGCATGTACTTTATCGCAGTTGTTTTATGTTTTAGGTTAAACGACCCCCAGAAATTTTTTTGGCACTGCGTCCTCTGTACGTGACAGGAGAAGAAGAAATTCATGTTAGAGCAGATTTGTTAGTCCGATGTCCACCAACCTACCCAGATGCGTAAGTAATGTTTGAGTAACATTACACGCTTTTTTATACTCTTTGTAAGTATCTTCATCGCTGTACTGCTTCTCTTTATGAACAAAGGTATTAAAAATTTAATCTGTGGAAAACCTGCTATATGGTGAAGTTGTTAGCCTCCAACAGTATTGAGCAATGTGTCTGAGCTTCTCTATCTTCTCTTTAGCTGTAAGCTTAGCATGAACCTATGAACCTGTTGTGATACAGCTTTAAGAATCATGTTTGGAGTCAGGCATATTGAATGCAGTTTCTATAGTATTTATAGAATGCCGATTACAGTACGTCATCACCAGTGTTATAGTCCATTCAGTTACTAACCAGATAAGATGGTGATAGGCACAGCTGTCTTGTTTTCTCAGACTAACCTGAGAGGTACTGGACTTTGTGACATGCTTAGAATCACAATGTTTAAGGAAGAAACTCTGAATCAAACACAGGACTACATGTTTGAGCTGGTTAGCATTTTATAGTTTTAAAGTGTGTGCTATACTGCCACATTATTTGAATGATTCCTGACATTTAAGTTGACTTCCATCATCTGAACTCCACTCCCTTAATTCTTGGCAAAACAACCATAAGCTACTCTTAAATTCCTCCAATAGACAAAGCAGTCCTCTAGGCTCAGCTTGACTGTGGGCTTCCCATCACAGCCACAACCTCTGAAGAAAACTCATCCACTTTACAGTCTGTTAAAAAGTAAATCTGCTGTTCATTTCCACCTCCCTCCCCCTCTGGAGCACCATTGCACCACCCTCTCCTAAGGCCATTGACCCTACAGAGTTGAGTTACTCCTAGGGTCTCTTCTTTTCAAAGTACTTAAGCCAGGTGCCCTCCTGCCTATTACTCCCAATAGTAATAAAACTACCCAGTACAACCTCCACAACCTCTACCAGTTGGCTTCCTCCCTCCAGCTCCCCCCCCCCCAAGCTAAACCAAACTGCACGATTTGTGCCACTCCGTTCTTGTACCCAGACTCTGGCAGTCCCTTCCCCCAACTTTAGAGATCTCCTCTTTCCCTACTTTCAGACAGAAGACCGCTGTATCAGCAGTCTCACTCCAATTGCTTTTCCACTGGACACATTACCTCACTCCTTCCACATCACTAGACGCATCACCTAACTCCTCCCTCACCTACATCACTTCTCCTTACACCCACTGTTCTGCTGACTACCTCCTATACTTTATACCAGAATTAATCCACATTTGTTTTACTCCTCTGTTAGTAATAATTCCTCATTGTTTCGTAGGGGAATACTTGGCTACCATCCCTGGTGGGGCCTTTTAAGCCTAGTCAAGTTATCCAGTTGTCACCTAGTTGTGTTTTCCCATAGATGTTTAACTATCCTTGCCATAGTTTTATTGAAGTAATTTTCATTTGTAAATGATTAATCGTTAGTGTCACACCTTCAGTGTATTGGTAGGGCATTTAAACAATGCAGCTGTCCATTAGGGGATAGGGGCCAGTAGTGGGGTAAATTGCTATTTCACATCTATTGGTCTAAACAATTTTGAATAGGGACATACGTGGGCTTTGCTTTACATGGATGGAAAACGTGTTCCAGAGTAGTGGTATCCTCTAAGATATGTGCTTGTCTCTCCAAGCCATTTTATACTATAGAAGAGGTTTAAGTCCCTGCATTGAATGATTCTAGAATCGTTAGACTTATGGATGTGGAGTGGGTCTATAATTACCGGGTCTGAGGATGCCTTGTAGGGCAGGTGTATGTCACCCCTTAGTAATCTGTATGAGATCGAGTATAGCGACAAAGTTTTGAGGTTGTCCATGTAGGACATGCCTTAGGCCCAGTATTCTTTGTGTAAAAAACTTTTGATATGGCTCGAGTTGCTGCAAATGCCTGGATATTTACATACCAAAGGGGGCATTGCACTTAATGATGGGTCTAATGAGGGCTCAAAGTGGGATGATGACATCTCCGGATCTAGATGCTATTCCTCTAGTTGTATGTTGTGCAGTACAGAAGGACTTCCTTACAACTGTGGAGACATGTTGGGCAAATGCTAGGTCAGTGTCTATGTAAATTCCTAAATCTCTCACTACTGATTCTACTCTTAGGAATGTATTGTCAGTGTGATATTTCCCTGGGGTACTCAGTTTTCCAAAGTTCACAGTAATGCACTTTTTGCCATTTTGCTTTAGTCCATGACTCTGCCACCAGTTACTTGTGTGGGACGTACCCTTCTGTAAGATCGCTAAGTCTTTTGGGGATTGAGTGACTGCTCCTAACTTGCACTCATCTGCAGTTCTGGTCCTTTTGTTGATGTTTGCATTGACTTCAGAGAAATAAATGCCAAATAGGAGCAACCCCAGCACAGAGCCTAATGGTACCCCGTTAATGACAGAGCTTTTTGTGGAGGTGGCTCCCCCTATCCTAGCTTATAAATGCGAAATAGGAGCAACCCCAGCGCAGAGCCTAATGGGACCCTGTTAATGACAGATCTTTTTGTGGAGGGGTCTTCCCCTATCCTAACTTCCTGTGTCCTATCTGTGAGCCAGTTTGCAATTCAGCAGGTGATGTAGGTGTTTAATTTACCAAGCCTTGCAACAATTGGCCCAGTCAAGGTAGGCAGTGCGCAGTATTTCATCCAATGTTTTTGTGACTTTTTCGAAAAAGTCCAGTAAGTTGAATAGGCATGACTTGCCTTTGACAAGACCAGACTGGGGTGGATCCGTTTCCTATGTCTGTATTAATCAGTTCTATGATGAGTCTTTACATAGTTTTACATATGAGGCTGGTCAGATTTGGTTGGTGGCCCTCCCTTGTCAGGAGTATAACTGTTTCTGTCCTCCATTCACTTGGTACAAAGCCAGATTGGATGCTGAGGTTGAACAGATAACAATCATGCTTCATGCTATGCAGAATGCACCCTGGGATGTTGTTAGGACCCATCACTGCCACACTTTGTTTTTTGAGAGCAATTTCAGTACTTGCATGGTAGCTGGGGGTGTATGGGTTTCTGATGTTTCTTGTGAGATTACCTGTGGTGAGAGAGGACTGAAGTTGAAGCTGAACTTAGCCAGTAGGTTTGCTATATCCACAGCTTCAGTGTAAGTGATGCTGTTTACAATCAGCTCAGCACAATGCTGTGTATTGCCATTGAGACTGTGGATGTAACTTAAAGAAATCTTGTATATGTCCTAATCCTGGATGGCTACTTTTTTTTAAGTTTGGCCTTGTTTTTTTAATTGGGTTCCTAAGTTGCTTGTTTAATGTAATGGTCAAATTTCTGTTTAGCTAGGTGTTGCTCTTCTTATTCTTGACTATAGTTTTCTTTCTCTTTTTACAAAAGCTTATTTATATTGTGATTTCACCAAGGTGGTTTATTGTTGGGGTTTATCCTGTGCTTTCTTTTTCAGGGTAGAGCTGCTTCGGTGCAGTTGTATACATGCTGGTTTAATTTAGTTTTATGTGTTTCTGCATAAGCAGAAGAGCTTTCTGAGTTTGTGGGGGTTTTAAAACTAGCTGTGGTATCAGTTAAAAGTAGGAAGTTTATCTCTTGAGAAGTTTCTAAAGTACTAGTGTTCAAGGAGGTCTCATGTTTTGATTTTATTTGGGGGATCATGGCTTTGTGGTCTGACCTGATCAGTGAGGGTTGCACAAGGGATGGAGCATAATTCATCCATATTAGTGAGTGAGGACAACTGCGTTCTTTTCCTTTATGGGTACTTTGACTAGTTGTTCTGCTGTGTTTGTTTTGACAAAATCCATGAATTTCTGCGATTGTGTCCTAGTACTGGTATGTGTATCCCAGTCTGTAGCTCGGTAGTTGATGTCACCTAGCTTTATGGTATTGAGTTTAATGCTAAGTCAGTTTAGTTCATTTAAGTATGCATTGTGGCATTCCTGGGTCATAGAGGGGGTTCACCAGGTGCTTCTCCAGGTTTCTTGTTTACTAGAGGTGCGTATAGTCTAGTAGGAGATATAGTGCTGGTCTAAACACAGCTGCATAGTTAGGACTCAATGATTCTTTGCTCCTTCTCTCACCAGAAGCAAGAGAGTAACTCTAGTCCCAAGCTGTCTCCTGAGAATTGGTGTTAATCCAGATGTTTGAGTTCAGTATACTTGCTGTTGTCTTCTCTTAGAAGATACCGTGGATGGAATCTACAGCAGCTGAATGTAATAGAAAGTCAGGTCACACAAAGGCCCTGAACTGGTTCTCACCAAAATTGAAACAGACCAATCAGTGAAATCCTGAATAGACTGCCTTATCAGAGACCAGCACGAATCAATGTTCCTCTGATCCTTCTCTCACTAGGAGCAAAACAGAAGCACTTAATCCCAAGCTGATTCCTGAGAAGCAGTTCGTAGGGTCTCCAGTGATTGGTAGTAGAGTCCCCACATCTTAGATTTTAAAAGTGAAATGGAAAAGGATTAATATTTTGAATGTTGCAGTGTGTACTGAGTATACTGAGAGAGTAGGATGGTATTAAACAGAAGAAAACTTCAGCTTTAAGAGTCTAAGGGGAGGGCCTTCCCTGTTAATTTTTCAGTTCCCAGCTGAAGGAGCAGATGAGATGAGATGGGAAGAAGTGTCCCAAGTCAAACTTTACGGTAGAGCGGGGTGGTCAAAAAAACAGCAAGTTTAAAAGCACAACAGGGATGGGGTGGCTTGGTTTGGAATGTAGTCAGACAACAGCACTAGTCATACACCACTTAAGCTTAATAATAATGCAGTCCGACAACAGCAGTAGGCACACAGCATTTCATCCAGACTCTGTACCTCCTGTGATTACTCCTCGTTTGTGAATTCGTTTTTATTTTTGTGAATTTCTTCACCTGGGCTCTGTATGCATATGGTCTGTTGTGCCCAGTGAACTACCTTGATAAGCAAACTTAAATAAATATGTATGAATTTTAAATGTTGGTTGGAGAGTAAAGTCCCCACCTTAGCATTTGTTTGACTGAACTGTTTTAACATGTTTTCATGTGCTTGTAAGATGCATTGAATGTCTCACAAATTACACTGAACTTCCAACAGTGCTTTTATCTTGATGACTTTCTGTACTTCTGGTACTGCAGTAGAGAGTATTAATGCTAAATGTAAGGAATCTTGTATCATGCCAATGTTGTTTCTGTTAAAGGTTGGATTTGTATGGATCTTGCACACTTGAGTTATATAGTGTATTACACAGTGTGCCAGCCAGTTAAACTTTGGCAAGTTTATAAAGATCTTTTTAGAGAATTTGAATTACCCAGGTGCTAGAGAGATTTCAAGGTTGATACTTTTTTGCCTTTATTTTTAGTTAAAACGTCAGATTCACACAGGGGCATTCCCATATGGGGCACTACTTAAAGTGTTACAAGCTGATGGCTCTTAAGAACAACCATTAGTGTCTCATATTGGGTGACATTTAGTCTCTCATTATTCCCACTGTGCAGCCTGCACACTGAAAACTCATACCCCCAGTTTGTTTTCTGTGGATGTTCATCGTGTTTCACTGTTGCAGTCATTACACTTGGGTTGTCCTGCTGGCAGGCTACCCGCAGTCGGCGTGAATTCCATAGTCCTGGTCCGGCGTCGGTTGCTGTCACCTCTTCCCTGACGTCAGTGCGGCAGGGGTATATAAGATGCAGCCGACGCCATTTTCTTCAGTCTTTCTTGCCGCGCGGTGGTCGAAGCAAAAGCAGTTCGCAAATGCCAGTCGGACGACTCCTGAAATTTCTGAAATTGAATTTCAGAACCGAAGTCTTCAATAAAGCTAAGTACCCCGTTGGGGAAACTTTTTCTTGCTCCAGATCGATGTCAGTAAAAGTTAACAGTTGTATTTCTTGTGGGAAGCAAATACCTCATAAGGATTTTCACTCTTACTGTATTCCTTGCTTAGGCCCCGACCACGACGTTGCTAGTTGTCGGTTTTGTGCTAGATTTAACCAACGCACTATTAAGCGTCGGTTTGATTTTGCTTTACATTACTTTGGCCGAAGGTTTAACTACATAATGCCGTCGGAACAACCGATGACCGGAATTCATAAAAAACGCAGAGACAAAGAAGGCATCCGAGGTCCAAAACCGACGACAAAGCCTCTTCTAGGTCAGTCGCCGGTTCTCAGTGAGGAGCTTTCGCAGCCCCTGACACCCGCTACCTCAGAGCCACAGGCCGCCTCTCTGACTCCCACGTGGAGACAGCTAGGCCTCTGGAAACTCAAGGTATTGGGCCTACGGAAACTATTCCCTCAGATGGGTCCGGAGCCGCTGAGCAGGCATCGGCTTCTGAGGGTGTTTTCAGACCTACACAGCTCACTATCAAGTCTACTTCAGCAGCCAAGGCAAAGTCTGAAACTCCATTAAAGACAAAGAAACAAGTACAGCATTCTCCAGGACAGTCATCCATGCCAAAGAAACAAATGCTTAAAATGGCCGAATACCTAATTACTTTGATCAGGGGTTCCCATTCCCCTCCTGATAAAAGGCCTAGGCAAGACACTGACTGACTCCTCTGACCAGGTTTCTATTTCCTCTGATTCCTCTTCAGAACAGAGATATCCTCTTCCTCCCTATGAGGACTCTGACGCTGAAGAATCTATCCCTTCAGCCTCTCCTCCTGAGGATTACTCTTTTGGGGAAACCTTGCACACCATGAGGGAGCATTTCCATTGGGAGAGCCAGGATTATTCAGAATCCAAGAAAAGGCTCCGAGACTTTCTTTTACTGCCTCAGCACAGGCCCCTTGTTATTCCCCCTGTACTAGATATAGTTGTTGATGTTTTTCTCCTGATTCTTTACCCCTTGCACCAGTTAAGCCAGATAGGTACTACAGGGTCCCAGACTCTCATAAATTTCTTTATAAAAACCCTGCTGCTGACCCAGAAACAATTTCTCAGGGACCCAAAGGGGTCAAGACTTCCACTGCAAAAAAACCCTGTTCCCTCTTATAGGGATTGTAGAGCACTGGATAGATGGGGGGAAAAAGTTTACACTTCTGCTACTTTAGCTGTAAGGGCTTTGAACTGCCAGTTTCACATGCTTAAATATCAACAATACCTAATGTCTTTGCTAAAACAGAAAATGTCTACAAGCTCAGAATCTCCTGACTATAAGGAAATGCAGGATTTATTGCATGCAGCTGAACAAGTGGGAAAGCATACTTTGCAATGTGGTTTTAATTCTTTAGAGGCCTCTTGCAGAGCCGCAGTAACAGGTTATGTCATTCGAAGGCATGCTTGGTTAAAAGAACAAAGTTTACCTAATCATGTTAAAGCAAAATTATTGGATGCTCCATTATATCATGATACTTTGTTTGGTGTTAAGGCAGAAGAGGTGTTAAAGAAAATGGAGGATAAAGCAAAATCAATGCAGACAGTAAAGGATTTCTTACAGGTTCAGCCACCTAGATTTAGCAGGAACTGGCCTTCAAAAAATTGGTCCTTTCCAGTGTCAGACAGGCCACAAAGAGGCAGATACAGATGCCCAAGAGGCAGATCTCAGCCCCAAGGCTCATACAGACCTAAACAATGGGGTGCTTCAGCCCCCAAAGGCGGAGAAGACAAATCACAACCTTATAGGAAACAGTCCCAATGACTTCCCTCTGCAAATGCCAAGCACTTGCCTTTTGGCAGCACCCTTAGGGGGAAAACTAGCACTTTTCTCACAAAATTGGCACAAGATCACCCAGGACAAATGGGTACTGAATATTGTTTCTCAGGGTTACAGGTTCCACTTTCATACCCTACCAAGGTCAAAAGGTTTGCCAGACCTGCCACAAACTCAATGGACAGAGGCACAAAAACAAATTTCTGCTCTCATGGACATGAGAGCTATTCAAAAAGTACCACAGCAAGAACAGGGACAAGGATTTTACTTAAGACTTTTCTTGGTACCCAGAAAGGACAAAGCCTGGAGACCAATACTGGACCTGTCAATTCTAAACAGTTTCCTGGGTGTTCCAAAATTCAAGATGTTGACACTGCAGCAACTTCTACCCATGCTGGGAAAGAATGCTTGGCGCTAGTTACTTTGGACCTCAGAGGCATACCTGCATGTTCCAATCAGACAACCTTGCAGAAGATATCTCAGATTCATAGCTGGCTCAATGCATTACCAATTCTCTGCACTGCCTTTTGGCTTATCTACTGCGCCCAGGGTCTTCACAAAATGCCTGGCACCAGTAATTGCATTTTGCAGAAAAAAGGAATTCAAATATATCCCTACTTGGACGATTGCCTTATTCAAGCAGAGAGCAAGGACATTCTACTACAGCATCTGGCATTTGTAAAAAGATTACTTATTTGCCTAGGGTACACAGTAAACAAAAAGAAATCAAAACTAGTGCCCTCTCAAGAGATAATATTCCTGGGTGCAAGCTTAACTACAACTGCCCAGATGGCTTATCTCACGCCAGACAAGCAAAGGCAACTGACTCATTACTTTCAAATAATGGCAACCAAAACCCAGCTACCTGCAAGAAAAAAACTGCAGGCTTTGGGCATCATGGCATCCTGCATCCTGCTAATTTCATATGCAAGACTGCATATGAGGAAGCTACAATGGTATCTAAAAAGTGTTTGGACTCAACATTGCCACAGCCTGGAAACAATAATAACTCTTATTCCCTGCCTGCAACAGGAGTTTCGATGGTGGGCACTGGCCTGTCACAACAACAAGGGACAGCCTTTCACTTTACCCACAGCCAGGCAGACACTAACAACAGATGCGTTGGATTATGCCTGGGGGGCACACATGGCAGGAAAATGTATTCAGGGCACGTGGCCCATGGACCAAATGCATCTTCACATCAATCGAAAGGAGATGCTAGCTGTACAGAATGCCCTGTCAGCCTTCAAGGATCTGCTACATACAGGACAACTATTACTAAAGACTGACAATACTACAGTCATGTGGTACATAAACAAGCAAGGGGGCACACATTCCTACCCCCTCTGCAGGCAAGCCATGACTTTGTGGAACACAACACTGACCTATCAAGTACATCTGCAGGCACAATTCCTGCCAGGAAAGAAAAATACCCTGACAGACAGACAAACTAAGCAGAAACCTCATGGACCCTCACGAGTGGAAACTAAATCCACACGTCTTTAACATGATAACAAGGAAATGGGGATGCCCAGACATCTTTTTGCCTCCCCGCACAACTGCCAACTACAGAGATGCTGCGCAAGGACTTATCACCCACAAGCATGGAAAGGGGATGCTCTATCATTCAGCTGGAAAACACTAACAGTTTATGCCTTTACTCCACTGCCACTCCTTCCCAAGGTGCTCCTAAAAGTCAGACAAGAGAAGCCAAAAATGATTCTGATTGCCCCAGACTGGCCACGCCAGCACTGGTACCCAATCCTAAAGAGCTTGTCTCACGGCCCAGCCTGGACTTTACCTCAAATTCCTCATCTTCTGACTCAACAAAACAATCAGATCCTGCACAGCCAACTCAGAACCTAAAATCTGGCTGCATGGCAGGTAATATAGCCACTCAGAACAGACCTCTCTCTAAAGCTGTTATGGAGGTTATTTTGGAAGCCAGGAGGGCCAGCACCAGGAAATCTTATGCAGAAAAATGGAAGAGATTCTGTGCTTGGAACCAGGCACAAGGACTTGAACCACTTGTTCCAAACATTCCTCAGATTTTACAATACCCAACTGAGATGCTGGACAAAGGCCTACCCTTCTCATCAATTAAAATCCATGCCTCTGCCATTTTGGCTCATTACAATACGGAACCTCCTATTTTCTCTCATCCACTGCTAAAACAGTACCTCAGAGGGGCAAAAAACATAAGACCCCGAAGGAGAGCACCGATACCTACATGGGACCTCAACTTTGTCTTAGAAAAGCTCACGCTGCCTCCTTTTGAGCCAGCCAATGCAGCTGATATAAAATTCTTATCATGGAAAACTGCTCTGCTCCTAGCAATAACTTCAGCAAGAAGAGTCTCAGAGTTACAGGCATTAATGGCAGTGGAACCCTTTATCATTTTTCATCCAGACAGGGTCTCTCTAAGGATGAACCCAACATTTATGCCAAAGGTAGTATCCAGTGTGGCTCTTAACCAAACCATTCATTTGCCAACATTTTATCCATTCATTTGCCAACATTTTATCCAAATCCCCAGAATAAAGGGGAGAGACTTCTGCACTCTTTGGACATACACAGGCAGCTCCGCTTCTACTTGGACAAAACAAAAGCTTTCAGAAAAACTGAGCAACTGTTTGTAGCATATGCTGCAGGATCACAAGGAAAGGCTATGTCAAAGCAGACTGTTTCAAAATGGATAGGACACTGTATTCGTTTCTGCTATGCACAGCATGGCAAGTCAGTACCTAAGAATATTAGGCCACATTCTACCAGGATAGCAGCCACTTCAGCAGCCTTTCTCAGAGGAGTACCAACCAAGGAAATTTTGGAGGCTGCAACTTGGAGTTCAGTGCACACTTTTACCAAGTATTATCACTTACCTCTTTACTCTAAATCCAGAGCAGGCTTTGCCACTGCAGTTCTGCAGGGCCTCATAGCCACTCCTAATCCAATTTAGACCCAGCCGCCCTACCTCAGCTTTGGGATTCTACCCAAGTGTAATGACTGCAACAGTGAAACACGATGAACATAGTACAGTTGTGTACCTACCATAAATGTAGATGTTAGAGTGTATTCACTGTTGCAGTCCAGGTTACCCACCCTCCATCCCCCTTTCTTTGCTGGGACTTGTACTTCTCTATCCTATACAACCTATGTGGTGTATTTGCTTGTAGATGAAGGTATTGTTTTTTATTACACTGTATGTTTTCATAAGCAATGTGTATTGCCTACCTTCTTGGGGGCACCTGACATCTGGGGCAAGAAAAACTGAAGAAAATGGCATCGGCTGCATCTTGTATACCCCTGCCACACTGATGTCAGGGAAGAGGCGACAGCAACCGACGCCGGACCAGGACTTTGGAATTCAGGCCGACTGCGGATAGCCTGCCAGCAGGATAACCCAAGTGTAATGACTGCAACAGTGAATACACTCGAACATCTACATTTATGGTAGGTACATAACTGTACTTTGTTGGGTTCACCCCTTTTTCCCACTACTCCCGTCGGTCAAGCAGTCAGCCCTCTCAAAAGAAGAGGCTAACTTCGTTTTTAACTGCCTCTTCTGTTTTAGTTCGATAACCATTCCCACCTAACTTGCAAATGTTTCCCTTACTTGTCATTTCCATGGCTTCTCACTACTTCCTCCTTAATGTCTACCCCCCCTCAAACGGCTTCCAACCTTGTGTCAAAAATTTGCCTTTTTCCAATTTCTATACACCACATTATTCCAAACATTTTGAACTTCATGCAAAGGTTGTTCACTCTTCCATCAGCATGCCACACATTGCACATTATTCCAAACATGTCAAACTCTAGGCAAAAGTTGCTCACTCCTCCTTTAGCATGCCATACATGTTATTCCATTATTCCAAGCATGTTGTACTGCATGCAGGGGTTGTTCACCGTATGCTGTGGTTTTCTGTGTTTTTTTCCCACCTCTGCATGAACATTTCTGCAGATCTCCCACCATCTCTTCCTCCTCAGCTGTGCAGACTACCCAGGTGGTTCCATGACAAAACATTTGAGTCAGTGATGATCAATATTGAAAACTGCAAAGTCACAGTGAATCACCAGAACACTATAATTCCTGAAGTATTTGTGCAGAGCTAAGTCCCCAGCATCCTTCAATGTTGGGGCCTTTGCCACCCACATTATTAGTATTAATGTATACCATCTTTGAGATTGCTATACCCAGAATAAATAAAATTCCCAAAGGCAGCAAAGTACAGATCATAGTATACATATCCTTCAGTTACAGTTTTGTTCAGCATTTTTTAGTCTTTCAGAACTGTCTCCTATTTTTCCGTTTCATCCCTTCAGATTTCTACTGTCATCTTTCACCCCCAGCTCCCAACTCTAAATTTTTAGGCTTTCTATAAATCGTTTGCCATTTTTTGCCATTTTTGCCATATAACTCCATGTGGAATTTGGTAAGTTCTGACCTTCTCACTGTCCAGCCATCTTTCCTCTGCCTCTTTCCTGTCCCTGTCTGCTGAGCTTTCATCCCTCCTCATGTTTTCCACCTAAACTGGAGGGGACATGAGAGTGTGTCTTGGTAGAGTCCTGTGCTCAGTTAATGCAGAGAATCCTCATGCAGCTATTCCTCTTAAATATAGTTGCCTGGAAACTACTACATTTCCCTGGAGGCATTATGAAGTACACAGAGTTGGTACACAGTCAAAAAACATGTAGACAGTGTTGATGGACTCCATTGACCTTTACAGTATTTGTGCAAAAACAAAGATGTGATTTCAATGTGTAACTGGAGGGAAAGTCACATTGCTTTCCTGAATTAGAGACAACTTCCGAGTGAAGTGTGTTTTTCAAAACTCCAGCAAATGCTTTCCTAAGAAGATCGTGCCAGAACTTCCTTGGGTCCATTCAGAATTCATTCTCCATAGCCTTGTCATATTCCCACCATGCCTGGGCCTTTGCTTCTGTGAATTGTTGATGGCTATCAGTCTGTCAGTTTAATCCTCGGTAGGATTACAAGGCACAATCAAAACCTGGAGACTGTGCATTTTGGGGACATAAGGGCTGCATCTTTGTTTGCAGATTTTCTCCTGTTAGCGTCAAGTGACTGATCTGTAACATCCAGTAGAACAGCTTGCAGCTTAATGTGAATTAGCTAGAATGAAAATCAACACCCT
The DNA here is from genome assembly GCF_019279795.1 of Protopterus annectens. NCBI lineage: Eukaryota > Metazoa > Chordata > Ceratodontiformes > Protopteridae > Protopterus > Protopterus annectens. The sequence goes on from NC_056737.1 coordinate 37,850,345, forward strand.
TAAGTCAGACGTCACAGATCCTACACATTCAGTCTGTCATATCTGACCTGTGGGACCTTGAGCAGCTCGTTACACATCATCTCACCAATACTGGGGGTATCCTCTCTGTTCCTGCGAAGTGCTCCACCTCATTCTTCTGTTGCTCATTTTTAGGTAGTTAAGATATATTGCTAATTGTATTAGGCTCATAATAGTAGTGTTACTTGTAGTGTGATGCTTAAGTGTTCAAGAACTAGCCCCCCTTTCTCTCTTCCTTTTCTTTGGCACTCCTGCCATTGAGTGTTACTTGGAAAAAAAACGTGCTTTTGTTGCTCTGATTAGACTTTTGCAGATAGTTTTTAGTATTTTTAAAACTTTGTTTTATGTTTGATAGTCTTATAGTTTTATAGTGGGTTCAAGTTGTTCTCGGTGCTGTTTTTCTTCAGTAGTACACTGGATAAAGCTGCAGAAAAAAAGTTTTAAAAAGTGTTCCTATTGTGGACATAAATTTCCCCCAAGATGCCAATGATCTTTGTGTTTCATACATGGGGGCATTGCATCTGTCAGTAGACTGTGATATTAATCTTGAAAGGGCTCTTATCCCTTGATTCAGACACAGAATGCCATCTGATAATGGTCCTAAGCATTAGGACTCGGATCTAAGGAAGAGATTTTTTTTTTACTCCTTGGCCCTTTTCTTGATGGCAAAAGCATCAAGGATAGAAATGCCAAAGGTGTGAATGTCAACCTACACTTTGCTTCTAAATCCAGAACCTGCAGATCTGATTTTGATACAGGTGTCTTCACCAAAGAGATTAGTAACACTAGGATTTATCCAGTCATCCCCAGGCTTGATCGTCCTTCTGAGTTGTCCTGAGGTCCTTTGTTGTACAGCAACACATCAGAAGCGGACTTGGATCATCTGATGCCGAACTTCCTTAAGACACAAATTGAGATGGGAGTAATTTCATCTCCTTCAGATTCTAATACAGTCGAATCCAACTATGTGCTCCCTATATTAGCTCCTTCCCTGGTGTGCTTTAGTGGTTTGAGTTGATCTTCACCTGGGACCTGCTGCATCAGTGCTGAAACTTCCTCTGACACTAACTCTAGGATTTATTGGTCTGACTCACTTGACCTAGATTGTGCTGGGGATGATGCAGTCTTGGAGTTGATGACTTGAGCTTGAGGCTTTAGTGCCATTTTTCAGAATTGTTGCACAAGGCTCCACTGATGGTGTCATAAACCTCAGTTTTCAAGTTATTTATTAAAATCCCCTCCTTGAGGCCCTGTACCTTCTCCACTTCTGGAGTTCTGTCGTTGGCTCCAGTCATTTCTTTGAGGGGAGGGAAGGACTGGATCCGGCTAATGGGGTGGTATCCTGTGATCAGATGGAATTTGGAACAGCCTTTTAATGTGTTAGAGAGGATTATTGCATCTGCAAAGAGAACAAGTTCAGGTCCCCTTGGGGGTCAGTTCCATCCTATGACTTCTACTTCAAGCATCCTTGGGCTAGAGTTGACCCCTGAGCTTCAGAACTACTTTGCCAAAGCAGGAAGAATCCTCTGAAGAGTCAGGCGACACTTCCTGTGATGTACCAAAAAAAAAAGGGCATGCAAAAGGAAGCACATTGACTCTCCACTGGATTCTTTAACATCTGAAACCAACTCTAAAAATAAAAGGTGCCTCATTTGGCAAGAATTTGGAGCTTACCTGGCAGAGGGGATCGTGGCCCATTGACCCTCCTTCCATCTCAGGACCAAGGCAGTACTTTTTGAAACGTGTATTTCATCCCCTTCTACTTCTTGGGTAGTCCCCTTCAGCTGACAGGTTGACTTACCAGTGAAGAGGTCATGGTAGGAGCCAGATACATGAGGAGGTTCCACAAATACCAGACAAAATTCTTCAACCCCCCCCCCAAAGGACAGGCAGCACTGGTCAAAATTCCCCTTAGTAAATACCATCTTTTTGGCAGCAGCCATTAAGAACTTTCCGATGATTCAGCTTCCATTCATCCAAAAAGGAGTCTAAGGAGATAAATAGACTGGAGAGGTGGGAGTATGCGTCGAGCACTTTTGCCTTAAGTGCTCTGAACTGCACCACCCACATGAATAGATTTCAGAGGGTTTATCTCTGCAAGCTTTAACCATTGTAAAAACTCCTGACATCGGAGTCAAGGAAATGACTGGAAATGACCTTGACAGTCATGACCATTATTGCCAACCTCTTCATGTGGTAGATGGTACTAGAATGTGGCAGATGGTGCTGCTGTAGTGATGAGACGGCAGATATGGCTGCTCCTTCGCAGTTCCATGGGTCACTTCAGGGTATCTTTCCCCAATGCCTCCTTTGATAGATCTTCATTGTTGGTCCATTAGTGAAAGAAAGGATGTAGAAATCTGAACAAGATGGCAAGACTCTCTCTGTGTTCTGTCAAAGTTTGAAGTCCCTCAAAGAACATATAGCAGGAACCAAAGGGGGCCTCATTCACTATAGTTTAGAAAGTCCCAACATCAACAGTTTGAACCATCTTCTGACAGAGGTGGTTGTGGCAGGGGAGACTTGTTCAATGGGTGTAGTCCCAGAGACTGAGGAGGTCTGCAAAACCAGGGGGCTGTTTCAAACAGCATCTTTGAAGAGCTGCCAGACTACTCCACTCCGGAGGCAGTGGGGGTGGTGGAGTAATTTCTCCATTTACCCAGTGGTGTGGCATACCATCACACAAGGCAAATAGGCCAAAGAGAGAATATCTGGTGGCAAAGCAATACTGTTTCTGTGGCACCTTCAAAATCCAGACAACTGCTGCAGAATATTCCACCTAATTTTGGCCAAGGCAGTGGAAAAAAAAGATCTCTTCACTTTGGTCCAAAAGAGCCATCCAAGAGATCCCACTGGACTAGAGAAGGTCAGGATTTTGAGATGCATTTTGATTCCAAAGAAAACATAGGACGGCAGGCCCATATTGGACCTTAACCTTCTTAAAATATTTGTATGGAAAACCCAATTCAGAAAGTGCATGGTGCAGTCAATTCTGTACTGCCTTGTCTCAGGGTAAATGACTGGATGTTCTCCCTAGACCTCCAGGAAACTTGCCTTTACAACAAGATTGCAAAACAGTTAGAGGTTTCTGAACTTAAGCTTCCAGATAGGAGCCAACCATTACCAATTTTGAGTCTTACTCTGGTTTCACCACATCCTCCAGAATGTTTACCAGATGCATTGCTGTTGAAGTGGCTCATCTTTCTCCCCAGGGATGTGGGATCCTCTAGTATCTGGACAAATGACTTCTAAGGTGCTTCCTCAATGTAATCTCACATGCAGCCCAGATTATGCTGTGCTAGTCCTTGAGAATCTCCATAAATCTTCAGAAGTCAAACCTTTATCCAGTTCAGAGGGTAAGTTTCATAGGATACCAGTTGAACCCTATACTATCCATGGTTCCCCTTCCCAAGTGTATGATTCAAACATTGAATTTGTCTGTGCAAATTCTACTTCAGAATTCCTCCCCCATTGTAGCCTTAGATCTCAGAGTGTTGGAGCTGTTGGCGTCATCAATTCTAATGGTGCATTTCACTCACTACCACATGAGGATTATTCTTCAGCAGCGTCTTCATGACCAGTTATCTCAATAAACAATTCCTGCAAGAGACATTTACAGTTGTAGCTAGATTCCCTAATGAGCCACTCTGGCATGCCCCTTCCTCCCACCTAATGCAGTAGCAGTCGTGACCACAGATGCCTCTCAGTAGGGTGAGGGCCATTACAGTGGGAGGCTGGTCCAAGGTCTATGGATGGACACAGAGGCTAACATGCACATCATTGTCCTGGGGATGTGTGCAGCCTTTCTTGTGTCACAGGATCTTTAGGATTAACGTTCTGTGGATGTTATTTCTATTCAGACCAACAAAATGACCATGTTTTTTGTACATCAACAAGCAAGGAAGAACTAGATCTTACCCTTTATGTTGGAAAGCAGTGGGTAATGACCTTGCACTGCACACATCAGCACACATCCCAGGAGTTTTCATTTTCCATGTGGACAGGCTCAGCAGATCATGTATCGTGGCTCGTGAGCGGTCCCTCAAGCCAGCAATAGTCAACAAGATTTTCAATCAGTGAGGCTTCTCCTTTTGCATCCTGTGCACTGCACACATCAGCACACATCCCAGGAGTTTTCATTTTCCATGTGGACAGGCTCAGCAGATCATGTATCGTGGCTCATGAGTGGTCCCTCAAGCCAGCAATAGTCAGCAAGATTTTCAATCAGTGAGGCTTCTTCTTTTGCATCCTGTTTGCCTCCCCACACAGCGCCAAATGCAGCAGTTATTTTGCTATAATTCCTCATCAGGGACAGTCGCTGAGGGATACTATGTCCCAGCAATGGGTTCCCAGGCTTATTTGATCTTTCCTGCACTTACTTCCTAATCCCCAAGTTCATATAGAAAGCATTCGAGTGCAATGTTCCTTTTGGCCCACAGAGATTTGGTCTACCCTTCCCAGGCCTCATCTTGGGGAGCTCCCCTTTATTCAGGATTCAGTAAAGGGTCAGTAATAGTCAAGGACATGTCCCTCTGTTGAGGGGGGGGGTCAAAATTTTAACAGCCCCCCCCCCCCAAAGTAGTGTAGTAAGTAGATGATGTCCTCCTATTCTCATGTTGCAGTATTCTCACTTGAGGGATCCTCCGCCTCAGGCAACCCAGACGTCTGGCTCCTATGCAAAAGCTTAAGCCTGGTTGCTGTAAGGTGCGTTGGACATCAAACGCAGAGCTATAAATGTGACATCTGCATGCACAGACCTCAGAACTTCTCTGTTGCAGTCGAACATCAGCTTGCTCGCTTCGCTCCGCACTAAAGACATCATCTTCAGGTAAGTACCCCATTGGGAAATTTTTCTTACTTTTACTTGGGCTTGGTTTGCTGTTGCTCCTTATCTAGCTGATGTCATCTAGAAAGGGGAAATGTAAGTGCAGTTACCAGATTCCCATGAACTTTGTTTGATCTGCTTAGGCCAATCCCACGACCATACGACCTGTAACATTAGTCAATCGTTCGTCCCAAAAACCCTACACAGTTGTCTGGCAGCCCTAAAACTGTTTGTGGAAAACCAATGACTCAAGTGTTTAGCACTAGACATGGAACCCAAATCAGTCATCCAGGTGGGGCTGCCTAAAAAAGAAGGTGAAGGTTTTAAGGCCTGCTACTACTGCCCCTCTGATGTCGGATATCCCGCCAGCTACTGGTCTAGGGGCTGAGGGACGTCTGGATGAACTGGTAACTTTGGCAGGAACCTTGATGGTAGCCGCCTGTGCAACTCCAGCAGGGCATGTCCACGGAGGTTATTGCAATGTCGGCTCCAGCTGATGTCGAGGAGGAACCGGCTTTCTCCGGACAGCTGCCTACAATGACAAAACTAGGCTCTGCTCCCACAGGCCCGACGGCCGATATTAGGCCTTCTCCTTCAGAAACAGTTGCCAAGATTACTCCTCTAAAAAGCAAATAGTTTCTCCCCTGGAGTACTGTTCCCCAGATCAGGACTCCTTGAAAAGTGACTCCCCACCTGAAGATATTACCTTTGAGGAGACTAGAGGGAGTACTTCAAGTGGGATGCCACTCAAATGACCGAGGTGCAGAAGAGATCTTTTGAACTCCTACAGATGAAGTCCCTCTCTCTCCCTCTCTCTCTCCTGTAATTCCAGTCTTCCTGGATGCATTTGCTTCAGCATCCAAGGCCCCTGAATCACAGCCTCCAGCTCCTAAAAGACCAGATAGGTTTTACAAAGTCCCTGATGACCACAAATACCTCATTAAACCACCCATGTTAGACCCAACTGTCATTGCAGTGGATCCAGACAGACTATCCAGGCAAATCCCCTCCTCATCCCTTCTGCCATCCGACAAGGACAGTAAGGTCATCGACAGACTGGGGAAAAAAGATTCATACTTCCTCCACCCTGGCCTTTAGAGCCATGAATTATCAGACTGACATGGTTAAATATGCCTTAGACTTGGTCTCCCAGGCAACTTCCTTGCTTTCTTCCTTACCTGATTCACCTACTAAACCCCAGGTGGTCTAAGCGTTCCCTAGCAGCGCAAGTTGCCAGACATTCTATAAAATGCAGCAATGATGCTGTTGAGACTTCAGCCAGATCTGTTGCCTAAGATTCTGTACTGCACAGATACTCCTGACTCAGATTACAACCACTTCCTGATGATTTTAAAAACAAAGTCTTGGATGCACCCTTAGGCAACAAATGCCTGCTTGACAAAGAGTCCACAGAACTATTTAAAAACCTACAGGAAAAAAGCAAGGAACTCCAGGACCTCAAAAATTTGTTGGTCTCACCAATTCCAAAGTTTTATAGAAACTACCCTGCTAAACTCTCATTTGTCTGGAGGGACCCTGCCTCTTCCTTCTCCTCCTCCTCCTCAAAACACAGGAAAGGATGTAGAAAAACAGCATCCCCAAGACTGCCTCTGCACAGCCCAACCACAGACAGCCCTTTTCAGATAGGCTCAACAATGCGTGACTGCCTAAGCCAACTTCACCTCTCCACACCCGCCTCTCTCACTGTCTCCCCGTCTGGCAAGAAATCACTTCAGACCACTGGGTCTTTTCCATAGTGGAAAAAGGGTATTTTATGACCTGGCAAGAAAACCCCCTACCACAAGGCATACTCTTTCCTCCCAAAAACCAGCTGCACCTAATACCCCAGATCATCCTAGATCTGCTTTCACAAGGAACCTTAGAAAGGGTCCCCACAGACCAAGAAGGACAGGGGTGTTCTACTCCAGGATTTTTCTGGTCCCCTAAAAGGATGGCTCTTGAAAGCCCATTCTGGACCTGTCCCTGTTAAACCCCTTCCTAAAGGTTCCATTCTTCCGTATGCTATTCTTCAGACCCTTCTTCCACTACTGCCACCCAGTGCGTTCATGGCCACTTTGTATCTGAAAGAGGCATATCTCCATATCCTTGTCCACACTACAGAAGGTATTTTACTCTCTGCTGTGCCATCATCACATTTTCAGTTTACTGCCTTACCCTTTGGTTTATCTGCTGCACCAAGGGTCTTCACAAGGTTTCTCATCCCAGCAGTTGCCTACTGTAGAACAAAACGCATTCAACTCCACCCTTACCTGGGCGACCTCTGCATTCTAGCAAGAGGCAAGTACTCTCAGGGCTCACTTAGAATTCACTATGTCCTTTCTCCAGAGTCTGGAGTTTAGTCTCAATCTGTCAGAATTCTCTCTCACTCCAGCCCAAGACCAAACCTTTTGGGTTGCAGAATACAGACCGACCTGATGAAGGCTTTCCTTCATCAAGACAGTCTCCTCCCTCAGCAGTTTCTTTCCTGAGATACTTCTTGTCAACCACATCTCGGCCAGGCAATTCCTCTGTCTTTTAGTCCTCATGGCAGCTACTCTTCCTATGTTGTCCCTGGCTAGGCTACACATGAAGTTCCAGTGGTACTTGAAAAATGTTTGGTCCCAACACAATCACCCCTTGGAATTCCAGGTGCCCTTCCTAACCTGCCTAAAGGCAGAGTTGAAGTGGTGGATTCATCAAATAAACCAGATTCCAGGCCTCCCTCACCAACCCACCAAACTACTACAATTCATGCACACAGCTGCCTCTGATCTAGGGTGTGGGGCCACTATGAACAGTCACAAGGTTCTGGCTTAGTGGGAGCCTTCCCTCCAGAAAACTCATATCAATGTGAAGGAAATGGCTACTCTCCTTCTAGCCCTAAAGACCTTCCTTCCCCTGATGCAAGCAGGCCCCCTACAAATCTTCATAGACAGCACAACTGTGATGTGACACATCAACAAGCAGGGGGGGATCCAGATCCTACTTACTGTGCAGGCTGCAACACAGGCATGGGAGCTGGCCACCCAGTACAATGTCACTTTGCAGGCAGTCTACATTCCATCTCAAGACAACCATCGGGCAGATGCCCTCAGCAGATCTTTCTCTCAACATCATGAGTAGAAGTTACACAGAGATGTGTTCTTGGATATTGTCCACCGATGGGGCACCCCACAGATAGATCTGTTTGTGTCCACTCTGAACAGACGACTTCAACTTTTCTGCTCCAGAATCCCCTCCCCACTAGCTTGGAGAGTGGATGCCTTTTTGATTTCTTTTATGCCTCCCCCCGTTCCCCCTCATTCAGAAAGTACTGCTAAAAATCTTGCTGGTGCCTCCCTATTGGCCAAGGCAGCACTGGTCCCCCCTTCTGTCTTTTGCCAAGGGCAGTCACCACAAGTTGAACCTACTCGCACAACAGAAGGGATCCCTCATTCACCCACACCTGAAAACCCTCAGCCTAACCCTGTGGGTGAAAACTCCTGATCCCTTTCAAACATGGAGGACACACTTTCTGCTCTGCAGGAGGCTAGGAAACCCACCATCAGGAGATCTTTTATGTTTCAAAATGGAAAAGATTTTCCAGTTGGTTTCTTCAAAGGCAACTAGATCCCTTCAAAGCGGCTGTCCCTCTAGTCCCAGCCTACGTGTGTGAGTTTCTTAAGTCAGAAAACTTTCATACTGTTCTGTGAAAGTACACTTATCTGCCATTTCAGCCTGCTTTACATATGGACCCCACCACTCCTTTCCAGGTTGGAAGTCAAAACTTTTCCTGAAGGGGGGTCCTCCATATCAGACCACCTAGAAAACCAATCCCCCCTCCTTGGGACTTTAACTCTGGGCTGAAAAAACGTACCACTGCCCCCTTTGAACCAGCAGCCTCTGCTTCTTTACAGATGTGTACCTGGAAGACAGTCTTGTTAGTAGCCCTTACTTCAGCTAGGAGAGTCTGTGAATTGTAAGCACTCATGGCCTCTCCACCATACAATGCCTTCCACAAAGACAAGGTAACTCTTTGTACTGTCCCCTCCTTCATGCCCAAGGTGGTCAGTGAGCTCTCCCTCAACCGGTCTTTTTTTCCCCTTCTCCACAAAATGACAGTGACAGAGTGCTTCACTCCCTTGATGCCCACAGGCAACTAAGATTTTATCTGGACAAGACTAAGAACATTAGAAGGTCCAGTCAGCTCTCTAGATACAACTTTCCCCAGGGCCCTGGGATAGAAAGATACAGACAGACTATATCATCCTGGATATGCAAGACTATTACCTTCTGTTACTCTTTCCATGGCAGAAACCTTCCCCACTCTGTAAAAGCCCATTCTGCTAGAGCAGTGGCCTCTTTTGAGGCTTTCCTCAAGGGCCTGGATATGGCTACCATTCTAGAGGCAGCCACATGGTTCTCTGTACATACCTTCACCAAGCATTACAAGTTAGACAACATCTCTAGAGCAGGATTTGCAAGGGCCATCCTCCAAGGTTTCCTGGAGACTGCTACCTCTTCCTCCTCCCTTTCTTCTGCTTGAGCTGTGGTGCTCTCCAACAAGTGATAATACTGCAACATGAGAATAGAAGGACATAGATTAGTTGTGTAAAATCTTACCATAACCATAGATGTTCTTCTCTTCCATGTTGCAGTATTCTTGCCCTCCCTGCTGTTCCCTTTCATGACATTTTCCTTCTCCGGATAGCATTATTCTTGTTCTACTTAAGCTGTTGTCCGACTGGGCAGTCAGTTCTGAGGTTTGTGCATGCGGATGTCACATTTATGGCCCAGGGTTTATGGCCCTGCATGTAACATCCCATGTACCTTGCAGCAACCAGGCTTAAGCTTTTGCATAGGAGCCAGACGTTTGGGTCTCCTGAGGCGTAGGATCCCACAAGTGAGAATATTGCAACATAGGTTCATAGTTGCGTACTAGGCTAATGGTCCTGGAGCCTTTGCAAGCCTAGCCCATAGAAGTATCCTGGCATCATGCCACCCGACATTAGTTTCAAAAGCCACTGGAGTTATCCCCAGGGTGAACTTTCTGTTTCCCATCCACTCATCAAGATTTCTCTTGAAGAGGTCCATTGAGGTGCTCTACTTGACATGTATGGGAAGTCTATTCCAGAGCATGGGCAGTCTATGGGTTATGAACCTGTCCCTCCGGCATGTTCTGCTGTTTGTGGTAATGAGGTTGAGGTCTCTGGAGAGTGTGGTGTGGAGGCATTGGGATTTCTTTAGATGTAGCATTTCTAACTGAGCTGGGTCAGACATGGTTTTGTAAGTCAAGCAGAGATCACCTCCTCTTAGTAGGTGATATGAGACTGAGAATAGCTGGAGTTTTTTTGAGTCTGTCTGTGTAGGACGTGTGTTTAAGGTCTAGGATCCTCTTTTTGAGGTACTTTTGTGGCCTTTCTAGTTGCATGTGTCTAGTGAGGTACATGCCAAATGGGGCATTATACTCTGATAGGCCTAATGAGGGAAGAGTAAAGAGAGATGAGGACCTCTTTCTTCCTGGATGCAAAACCTTTGGTAATGAGATGTGCTACATGGGACTTTATGCCCACAGTAGCAATGTGATGGTTGAAGGAGAGGTTGCTGTCAACCTGTGTCCCTTGATCTCTTATAATGCCTTCAGTGGGCTCCCATCGATGTGATAATTCATGGGAACTGAGTTTTTCCCAAAGGGGATGACACATGTTTTGGCATTAAGCTTAAGGCCATGGTTTCAACACCAGTCACTGGTCTCAGTGAAGCCTTTCTGCAGGATGTCTACATCACTTGGGGAGTTAATAATGGCTTCCAACTTGCAGTCGTCTGTGAACTTGTCAGCCAGAGTCCCTCCGTTTGGCCTGGATGTCTGAGAAGTAGATGCCAAACAGGAGAGGACCCAGGACCAATCCCTTTGGGACTCCACTAGTGACTGGTCGGCAGTCTGACTTGGAGTCCGCTACTTTTACACTGTGGGTTCTAGCTGTGAGCCAGTTTGCAACCAATCTAGTGATATATAGGGATTAATGCCTAGTTTGGTGAGTTTATCAATAATGCTTGAGTGGGGAATGGTATCAAAGGCCTTGGCCAGATCGAGGTAGGCTGTATGAACTGCTTTGCCCTCCTCCATAGCTCTGGTTGAGCAGGCATGATCTACCTTTTACAAAACCAAATTGCGTGGGATCTAAAGTTTGGAGATTCCCTATATTTTTGTTAATTAGGTCCATGATGATGCGCTCCATAGCCTTACATATCAGACTCGTCTGGCTAATGGGGCGATAATTCCCAGGGTCTGTAGTTGCTCCCCCTTTATGGCGAGGGATGACTGTAGCAGTGCACTATTTGGTAAGGACAAAGCCTGAGGTGAGGCTGTGATTGAACAGGGCACACAGATGTGGTGCCAGTTCACTTTGTAGTTCATGTAGAATATATCCAGGGATATTGTCAGGTCCCATGGAAGCTGTATTCTTGGCCCTGGACAATGCAGCTTTAACCTGTGCTGCAGTAATGCTGGGTGCCTGGCATTCCTTCGGTATTGTGATTGGTCCTTTGGGGGGGGGGGGGTAGAGAGGGGTAAATTTGGCACTGAATCTGTCGGCCAGTATGCTGGCAATATCTTTTGGCTCAGTATAGGAGGTGGTATTGTGCAGTAACTCAGAGCAACAGTTTCTTCCTTCTGTTCAGGGGTCCAGGGAAGCAAATAGCGTGGGAAGAAACAGCCAGGAAATTGTTATGGCTAGGCTTGTATAGGCCCTAGGGCCGATAGCCTAGTACCAACCTATGAACTTATGTTGTCGAGTTTATTAATGGCTGGGGGCCACCAGATTGGCTTCCTTTTTTTTTTGGAGGAGAGCGTCTTGGTTCTGTTGGGTATGGCTAGTTCCATGCATTTATGTATGTGTTCGTACAGTGCACTGGTGTATGAGTTGGCATTCATGCATGTATTTTCCAATGACATGGGTGCTGTGAAGTTACCCACCTCTGTTTTAGGAGCCCAAAGTCAGCTTTGGAGAAGTTTTTCATGGTAGTTTCCTTTGCGGGGGGTGTGGGCGATGGATGGATTTCCATGATGATTAGTTTGTGGTTGGATCTAACCTGGGAGGAATTGGCTATTGGTGTAGAGCAACAGTTGCCAATGTCAGGTAAAGGATGTTGCTTCCTCTAGTGGGAGTAAGAATTAGCTGGTCCAGGGCATTGGAATTAATGAATTCCAGGAAACGTTGGGCCAGTGTATTGGTGCATGAGTAGTTTCCTCAGTCGATGGAGGGGAGTTGAAGTCACCTAGTATTAGAGTGTTGGGTTGGACCCTAATAGCTTCCAGGGTGCTTAGGAACATGGATTTAGAGTCTTGGGACATGGTTGGGGACCTATAGCAGGCTACGACCTCAAACACCGTCTTACCCAATGTTAGTTGTACCAGAAGAATATCAGATGCGTTATGCTGGGCTACTAGTCTGGAGGTGTGCATATCCTTTATGAATATGGAGACACCACCGCCTTTGGAGCTTCAGTCCATGTTCTGGGTTCGAAAGGTGTGGAATTAGTTATAGCCTGGTAGCACAGAAGTGCTTTCTACTGCTTTAAACCAGGTCTCTTTTACAGCACAAATGTCCATGTTTAATATTTTGAGGAGTTCTTCGAGCAAGTGCATCTTGAGATTTAGAGTTCTAGCATTGAGCAGCATGACCTTCAGATTGCATTTATTTATAGCTGTTACGGTGGTAATTTGGTCTTTGGAACATTGCCTAAAAAGGCACTATAGGGGTGGCAAGAGCCTTAGCCAGTGTCCGGAAACCAGGGGTGACAGATGCAGGCCATCTCTGGCAAAGCATCGAGGTCTATCAGTCATGTCATCCGAAGCAGACCGATAATGGATCCCCTTAGAATGACAGCAGTAACTTAGCCAGTTGCTGAAGTCAATCATTTTCTGCTTGTACTGCTGTATCATTCTGGGTGACGGTACGATGCTGCTCAGGGCTAGGGTCACACCTGCCTGGGCCACATAGTCCGAGAGCTCCTCCATGTCTGTTTTCATGTAGTCCAGGGAGGTGCGTCTCAGGTCATTCACACCCACATGGACAGTGACAGTAATAATTGTATTTGTTGTGGAGTGACCTGAGTGCATGTGTTATGTGTCGGATTCTGGCACCTGATAGACAGCTGACTGTTACCTTCTCCTTGTTCAGCCTAGTGAGTGGGACATCAGTGTGCCTCACTATTGAGTCACCTATGATTAGTATATTGGACAAACTGTTTTACCTTAGGGGCTTAGATTGAGCGGCACACTGTGTAGGTGAGCTATATGTCTTGTGGTTTGTGGTGTGTTGTGGTGGTTGAGTGCATTTCTGCCTTGGAGGTCTGCTGTTTGGGTAGATTGAGAGCCTCTGTGAAGGTGGGTGTGTGGTTTGTGTTTTTATGTGAGAGCTGTGATGGTGGGTGTTCTGGAGGGCAATGTGTTGCATGTGGTGTGGTGCAGGTATTGACCTCTTCTTGACTAGCTAGTCTGGTCTTGGCTTGAGAGTGCATGGCTTCCAGTTTGGTTATATAAGTACATCTCTCAGAAGTCTGAGTGTTGGGAGGTAAGAGGAGAGGGTTGTCTGTGTACATGAGGCAGTTGCTACACTGCCTCAGACTGCTCAGGTTCACCAGGTTAGTAGGCGAAAGCACAGGGAACTGACCTTTAGACATGCCAGGAGGGACGGTCATTATTACTTCAGTACTGAAGCTGGTTCCTTATATATTCCTTTTATAGGAAAAATGTCACTCAAGTTGTCTGAGTCTGTACATAGCACTGCCAAACACTTGAGGGGAAACTAATACGTAAACCCTGAAAATTTAAGGATGAAGTATTTAGGCAGATGTTCAGAAGTTAGAAAGAAATCAAGCAGTACTTATTGAAAATAAAGAATTAGCTTGTCAAGAATGATGAAAAGAGGGGAGTCGCATGAATGGCTACTGCCTGGTTACTACTAATGCTGGTCTCGGCACAGCTTCACTCTGTTGCGATAGAATACTTCTTTTCTTCTTCTCTCACCAGAAGCAAAATGTTAGCACCAGTCCCAAGAAGAGAAGCAGGCCATGGCCTGTTTGGTGATCCACAGTCTTGTCCCAGATGATGCAAGGGTCTGTAGGCTTGTAGCCTTTTTCTGGTAGATACCTCAAATAGCAACCAGACCAGTCAAGTACATTAAGCACAGACACTCACTCTCCAACCAGAAAGAGTCAGGAATCAATGCACTCTGCTCCTACGTTCATCAGGATCAGAATTTAAGCACAGATTCCAAGCTGTCACCTTATGAAGCAGTTGTTAAGCTTTCTGGTGATCATCAGTCTCCAGGAAATCATGCGACTGCACTCCTTCTCTCACCAGGAGAAAACAGAAGCACTAATCCCAAGATGACTACTGAGAAGCAGAATCTGGGCTCTTCAATAACTGGTGGTCTTGCATTAGATGCTTAAATGTAAGATGAAAAAATGGTTTATCCTAAACACTGCAGTGTGCACTAGAGGAGTTAGATGTGAAAGTAGGTAAGTTAAGTTTTATCTGTCTAAAAAGTTAAGTTTTGGTGGAGAGTCACCATTTTTAAAACAGCAAGATAGATTGAAAGGGTCTATATTAGATCACAAATGCTTAAAAATGCAAACTGTGGTTAATCGACCCTATGTAAGCGAAAGCTTACAATTTCGAACTGTCAGCAACCACGGTGGTGGTGCTGCGGTAGTGTTATCACCTCACATGCGTGAATGGGTGTACCTTCGTTGAAGGTTGTGGGTCAGGGCTGGCAACTTGGCATGTAAAAATCTACTGCCAGTCATTAGCGGACCAGAGTTCCGCTGTGGCGACCCCTAACCGGGAAAAAGCCAAAAGACACAACAGGACAGTGATTTCTTTTCCTAGGGAAAAAAATCGCTGTTCCAACAAAACAAAAAAAAAAATTAAACATTACATTACGTGGGGGCCTTCACCCCCCTCCACTTAAATATACCAACTCCGAGACTGCACCACAGTGTTGAAAACGGCAAAGTAACAAAGAGGCCAAGCAAATTCTTTCCTAGGGAAAGAATTTGCTTAAAAGCCGCTTCGTCATATTTTGCCATTTCAGGCTTTTGAGTTCGACCAAGACGCATTCGAAAGAATGTGTCTTAGGTGTTATAATAGGGAACCGATTGAAAGGAATGGTCACTTTTGTGTTATGGTACTTTGGAGTACATAGTAGGATGGCCAATAAATTTAAATAGTTGAAGGGGACTAATTTCACAAAATGATAATTTTGTGCTTGCTCACACCAGCCAGTAAAAGCAGAGAGGAAATTTAGATGTATGGTCAAATTAACATAAGGGGCAGGCAACTAGAATGACAGTGGTGTTTAAGAGCACAACAGTAACCGGGTGGGAGGTTGGGAAAGATTTCTGTCTGACTCACCAGAGACAGAGCTGTGGTCTCTCCAAGTTTTAATATGTAGTTAAATGCAGAATACAAGTAAAACACAGTGTAAAGAAAACAAATTACAGTATGCAAAATAGAAAAAGGCATTAAAGTAATACAAAATACAACAAATAAAAAGCAAACTAACCTTTCCTTCACAGCAAATTGTTGCAGAGTCTGGGTGAGCCTTTCCATAGAAGAGAAGGGCATCTATGGTTATGGTAAGATTTTACACAACTAATCATGTTAGGTAGTCCAATCTCATCTTCATTTTTACATATGGGTTCGGAGCCGATGCTCGGCTCCGACTTGGCCGATTTTCAAGCTCGAAGACTTCTGGTTGGCTCGTGGCTAAGCAGGTATCCCATGGTGCACTCGTGCAATCCCCGGATCTCGTTTGACCTGTCGACGAGTTCGGATGCGTTTCTCTTGGCTCTGGCTAAGTCCTTTGCATTTTTTCATTAACTAGAGTTTTTTTGCATATTTACTGGAACTATATATATAGGGCTTTACCTTAATTGTCTTGTGGCCGTATGTGACTGTAGTAGCAGTATTCTGTGTACCAGTAGTTAGGGGCAGTTGCACTCTCTTTGCCTAGATCGTTAGTTTTTGCGGCTTCACCAATTATCTGTTATTTACTGGAAAGTGTACATATAGGGCTTTACCTTAATTGCCTTGTGGTCTTGTGTGACTAGTAGTATCCTGTGTATCAGTAGTTAGGCGCAGTTGCGCATTATTGCCTGAATCGTTAGTTTTGATGGTTTTGCCGTTCTGAATCAATAGGGGCTTCTATTGATTAATTTCCTGTTAATCGGTTATTGCTAACTGGCGGTCTTTGGCGGGGATCCGCTAAAGTCTTAATCACTTTTACAGTTGCAAATTTTGTCCTACCTTATTGAATGTGTGTGTGGTGTGGTATACTTGGTCTGTTTGAATTAGAAGACCCAGTTCTTCACAGGGCTGGGCCCATTTAACTTAGAGGGCCTAGTCCTCGTGTTCCTACTTCACTGTATTTTTATTTGGAAAAATTTCCTGTGTGACTGAATCTGTCTGTTTGTTTTAGTTTAAAGACCTAGTTTCTCTTTCACCAGGCTAGGCCCGTTTAACTTAGAGGACCTAGTCCTCGTGTAATTCCTCTGCAGGGCTAGGCCTGTTTTAGTTAGAGGACCTAGTCCTCAGTTATTCTCTTTTTCTTTTCTCCTCTGGTTGCTTGAGTGTTTGCAATGTCTAAGGATAGCAAGGGGCACAAACCCTTTGGGTTCAAAAAATGTATGAAGTGCTCCGAGAAAATGTCTTTGACGGATGGCCACAGTAGCTGTGTCTACTGCTTTTGAGCCATCCATTTGCAGGAATCATGTTTGTTCTGTCATGCTTTCTCTCCTAGAGTGTTGCAGGAGAGAAAGAACAAACTGATATTCAGGGGTCTTCTGAAGCCAACCTTCGGGGAAGCCTCAACTGGTTCGTCGGCTTCTTCGTCTAAGTCTTCAAAGTCAAGCACTGACTCAAAATCAAAAGGTTCAAAAAGGCCTTCTCCAGCACCGGCTGGTGTTTCGGAGCTGCCTTCCAAATTAACAAAATCTGCCTCCTCGACGACTCAGTCTTCGGAGCCGAAGGAGAGCACCATGGTTTCAGAGTTGGTCACAGGCGCTTCGGTGCCAACTGCTGAACCCTTGGAAATAGTTGACACTTCTGCTCGGAGCTGGTCTGTAGAGTCCATACCAGTCTCCTTGCTGGTCAAATCTCCAGTGCCTGCTAGGTTGAGATCCCCAACTTTATCTTCTAGATCTTCCAGGAGTCTTTCGGAAGAAGATGTGGAGAGGGTAGTACTGAGACTCCTGAAGTCGTCTGCTCTGCCTAAATTTTTGTTTGCTCCGACCCATCGGCTCCGGAGTCACTCGGACCAGTTTTGCCCTCATCCGTGATTCCTCCTCCGAGCCATGTTGGCTTTTCGGAGCCAGAGTGCTTGTTACCAATGGTGGAACCCTCGGTTCCGGCTCCCCTTGCTGTTGCATTTTAGCCGAGTTCAGCTTTGACACGCTGTACTCTGTCCGTTGTGTCCAGGGACCAAAGCTCTTCTGTCAGCGCAGATGGGGGGGGGGGGGTTTGAATCGATCTTCGTCAGTTCTGAGTCTTCCTCTCGGTGCTTCCGCCAGGGTGAGCTCGGACCCTGCATCTGTCTCGGAGCTGATGACTCGGGCTCCGGCACCGTCCTGTGTCTCTTTGGAGTGGGGACGGTCTTCGGAGCCGGAGAGGTCTGCTTTTGATGTGATGAGGAGTGTGCTGTCACAATCTACAGCCCCTGCCAGTGGTACAAGCACTTTCCCCCCCAGGGCTTCCACTTTGGTCTCAGTACCTACTATCTCCGGAGACAACAGAGACCTGCAGCCTCAGGAACCACCGGAGACCCCAGAAGGTCCTTTCAAGGAGCCCCCTCGGAAGAGAGTATGTAAGAGGAAGCATATTGACTCCCAGGATGAGTCTCTGACATCGGACACTGACCTCGAGGAGTCGGAGGGGTCCCCCAAGTCGTCCTCTGATGATGTCTCCTTTGTGGACATTATAGAGATCCTTAAACAGAGGTGTAACTGACCCACTGTCAACCCTTCTGATGAGTCGGTGTACCTGAAGGCTTTCGGGTCTCAACCCTCTGCCTCTTGGGTGTCTCCACCTTTCGACGAGCTAATGGATCTTGTTAGTTGGAAGGTGTGGGATACTCCCAGTGCCATGGAGCCAGTTTCTAGAAGACCAAGTAAGTTCCTGTCTGCCCCTCCTGGAAAATAATTTTTGTCCAAGGGTGTCCCCGTAGATGCCATGGTGGTGGCGGCGGCGACCACAAAGGAGGAGTTGGCGGAGACTTCTTCCTCTGTTCATCTGCCAAACAAGGAGTCTCGACAGATGGACAGATTTGGGAAGCATGTATTTAGTTCAGCGGCTTTTACAATTCCATCTCTGAACTATCTTACCCATTTCACGAGGTTGCAGAGGGATGATCTCAAGGAGTTAGAAGATTCCATGCAGGGTGCTTGTCCTGAGGGAGTCCCTGATAGGATTTCTGCTCAGTTATCCACCCTAAATTCGGTAGTTAACTCCTCCATGCGGATCATCTCCCATGCAGCTGATGGAGCGAGTAGAGCAGCGGGTTCAGGAGTTGCCCTTAGGTGCCACTCCTGGATGCGCTTGTGTAACTTTGTGGAGCCTTTTCCTTTTAAGTCCACCTTCGCCAATGCCCCATTTGATGGTTCCTCCTTGTTTGGTCCCAAGGTGAAGAAACACTCACACGGTGTGAGCAGGAAGTAAAGATTCTCTCTGCCTTGGGAGTCCGTTTTACTGTCTCCTCTCGACCATACCGCAAAGGTCAAAGGGAGGTAAAATGTGGTTCAAAAAGTCCCATAGGGCCTTTCCGGACACACAGAGTGAATCATCCTTCAGAGGCAGAGGAGGAGGAAATGGTAGACATCGCCCTAGAGGCAGGGGCGGTCCACAATACCAGCAAGGTCGTGATTCCTTTCGAGGGCGGCCTTAGCGCTCCTGATGTGGGGCCCAACTGCATTTCTCTGGGGCCAATCGGGGGTCGCATCTCTTTGTATTCAGAAGCCTGGCTAAATATAACCCAAGACAAGTGGGTACAAAGAGTTGTTACCAGAGGCTATATCATACCCTTTTCCCTTCCACCATTTGTTCCCAAGAAGATCCCAGATGTTCCACCCAATCACAGGGATCAGGCAACTGTGGAGATCAACAAGTTGCTCTCAAAAAGAGTCATCCAGCCCGTCCCAGCAGACCAGACAGGATCCGGAACTTACTCCAGGTTCTTTTTAGTCCCAGAACTAACCGGAGACTGGAGGTCAATACTGGACCTCAGCAGATTAAACGAATCCATGAAAAGGACAAGTTTCGGATGGTCACACTGCAGTCGATACTCCCGTTGTTAGGGAAAGACTATTGGATGTGCTCTCTGGATCTCCAGGACGCCTACTACCATATAAAAACGGACAAGGCATCAAGGAGGTATCTGCGCTTCTGGCTGGGAGCCAGCCATTATCAATTTCGTGCTCTGCCCTTTGGTTTCACCACAGCCCCCAGGGTGTTCACCAAATGCATGGCAGTAGTGACAGCTCACCTGAGATGTCAGGGATTCCAGGTGTTTCCATATTTGGACGACTGGCTCCTGACCACCCCCTCCATCAGGTATCTATTCCTCCAAAACAGGGACGCCACCATCCAGCTATGTGCTCAACTAGGGATCTCCATAAATTGGGAAAAATCTGCATTACTCCCCTCGCAGTCTGATTTTATAGGTGCAGAGGTAGACACAGTGGATATGACAGTTAGTCTACCCGCCGAAAGAGCACAAAACCGCATCTCAGAAGTTCAGCGTCTTTTTCTGCTTCGGAAGGTAAAAGCAAAATGGTTTCTTCAACTTCTTGGAACGGTGGCCTCAACCATTGTTGTTAATACCTTTAGCCAGGTTGCACATGAGAATCCTTCAATGGCTCTTGTTCTCCCAATGATCATTCCAATATCTACCACTGAATCACCCAAAAAGGACCTTCGTTGGTGGATAGCCCCCAACAAACTTGTTCACGGGAGCTCCCTTTGTGCCTACCCAGCCCGTTGCCACTGTGACCACATCTTCCTCCCAGGTCGGGTGGGTATCAACTTTCTGGAGATGACAGCGATGCTTCTGGCATTGCAAGCACTTCAGGACCTTCTTCCTCCAGGGACGATTTTCCAGTCCAGTTAGTGCCAAGTGCAGCAGTTATTTTTCCCTAATTCCCCCTCCGGGGGAAACACCCAGAGACGCTCTGGTCCACGATTGGCCCACGGGACTTCTCTATGCTTTTCCTCCATTCCCTCTTATCCCCAAAGTGATACAGAAAGCCAACCGACTGGGAGGCAAGTTGATCCTCATTGCTCCTTACTGGCCTCGTCAGGTCTGGTTCCCCTTCCTCGAGCCTCTTCTCCTGGACGATCCTTGGATTCTGGACCCAGTTCCAGATCTATTGACCCACATGTCGGGTTCGCTACACCCCTCTCTCCACACCCTCAAATTGACAGCTTGGCTGCTCCAGTTCCATCTCTAGTCAGGCTTCATGATGTTTCGCCATCAGTGTCCCATATTCTTTTATCGTCACATGAACCCTCAACCAGAAGGCTGTATGACAGTAAATGGAAAAGGTTGTCTATTTGGGTCACAGACAATGAAAGTGGATCCTTACACCGCTCCTGATCCTGTGATTCTGGAATTCCTTTCAGAGCTTTTTCATTCAGTAGGGATCTGCCACTGCCACCATCAAAGTACAATTGGCGGCGATCTCACATTTTTATTTAGGGTCTCCAAATGTCAACCTTATGTCTCATAAGCTATGCAAGACTTTCTTGAGAGGAGCCACTTTACTGAGACCACCATTACAAGAACCTGTGGCTTCTTGGGACTTAAGTTTTGTGTTGTCCAAAGTAACATCCCCTCCCTTTGAACTGTCTCATTCATCTTCCTTAAAATATTTGTCTTGGAAGACTGTGTTCTTAGTAGCTATTACATCAGCCAGACGTGTTTCTGAGCTACAAGTCTTGTCAATTAAGCCACCTTATTTAGTCTTTCATGAACCCACAGTTTCTTTACATACCAATCCTTCGTTTGTTCCCAAAGTTTGTTCTTCTGCCACATTGACCCAGTCCATTGAGCTTCCAGTTTTCTTTCCCAATCATAGCAGTGCAGCTGAATATCGTTTCCACTAGCTGGATGTTCACAGACAGCTACGTTTTTATTTGCAATGGACCAAAGAATTTCGGAAGTCAGACCAGTTGTTCGTTTCTTTTTCCGAGTCCAGATTTGGCTTACCAGTTTCTAAGGTGACATTGTCTAACTGGATTTCGAGTTGCCTAACTTTCATCTACAGTTTGAAGGGCAGACCTTTACCCCACAGGATCAAGGCTCACTTACCAGGTCTCTGTCTACCTCTGCAGCCTTTCAAGCCAGGGTACCAATTGTACATATCTGTGCAGCAGCTACGTGGGCTACCCCTCACACCTTCATTACTCATTGTAAGTTGGATTTTGCTTCTAGGGGTAGAGCATCCTTTGGCTCCACGGTGCTCAGGAGTATCTTCCAATGAGCCACCCAAGAATAAGGCGCTAGGGACATTGTCCCATATGTAAAAATGGTGAGACTGGACTACCTAACATAAAGAAGTTATGTACTCACTATAACGTTCCATGTTGGTAGTCCATCTCGCCCTTCATTTTTACCAACCTGCCCTCCTGCCCCCATCCTGGAAGATCTGGAGGTAATATCTTAAATTTCTTGGTTGGCAACGCTTTAGTATTGGTTTGTTGGTTAGGGATTTCTTTCTGTTTCTAGCGAGCAGCAAACAAGATCTGGGGATTGCACTGGTGCACCATGGGATACCTGCTTAGTCAAGTCTTCGAGCTTGAAAATCGGCCGAGTCGGAGCTGAGGATCAGCTCCAAACCCATATGTAAAAATGAAGGGTGAGATGGACTACCAACATGGAACGTTATGGTGAGTACATAACTTCTTTTTTTTTTTCAGAGAATAGATTTCTAAAACCATACTTGAAACAACTGCTCATAATTCTTGAACCGTAACAGTCATGCAGACAACGTAAATGCAAAAATTGCTCAGCATAAACAGATATTCACAGTAGGTCAGATGTTAATGTTTACGTCTAACTCTGTTTTTTTTTTTATAATTGAAAATAACTGCAGATTTTATGGATGTGTTGTATTTTTTTAAAACAAGTGTCAATATCTAATTTTTCATACCATTTAGACCCAGTAGCTGATTTGTATATCTGTATTTTAACTTCTGGATTAGGCCTCAAGCAGCATAGTGCCATACCCCACTCACTGACATTGACAGACCTTTGAAAATCCTATTTCATATAGTCTGGCAAAAGAACGGTCATATTTCTGAAGCTGTAATAGATTGATGTATTAATTGACTGTTTGCACTGATGTCAACTTCATTATGAAACATCACCTGTCTTGTTGCTATGTTCCTTTCAAGAAATTTGGGCAAAATATGAAAAATGTTGTAACCTGACCAGAAAACAACCTGTTATATTTCAGCAGGGTACTGCACAGATATGTGTAGGGACCAGCTTCCTAGCTTTAGAATCCTATCATACCCATGATCTTGCCATGTTCCTTTCCATAAATATAACAGAAATATGAAAAATGCCACAGTTCTCATTACTAATAAATGAACAGTGTTGAATCTGAGCTGGTGTTCATGGCAGACATTAGGTCTTGGGACCAGTTTGTCCTTACAGATGTGAGCTTCAGAGTGTTACCTTACCCTTCATGTTGCTGTGCAATGGGTATTAAAAATATAAAAAAAAATAATTTTATAACCTGACAGGAATTCATATCTGAGTAGCCACTGGCGCCCTTGGACTGCCAAGAAATGCACCACCTAATCATAGAAAGCAGTAGGGCATGAGACCATTCAAAAGCCAGTCACAGCCATACCTGTTACCAAAAAGGCTAACTCACTGAGTACATGCTGCTGCACCTGCACATTGTAACTGTACATACTCTTTTGGTTTAGTGCCATGCATGGCATGATGGCATTTTCTACACTGAGCCCCCACGGCATAGTTACCCTGAAAAACATTAAACTCCTCAGTCAACAAAATGATTGTTGTACTGTTATGTGCCAAAACACTTGACACATCTTCAAAAGCTCGACATGCTTCCCTTACATTGCCTGCTTTCTGCATTCTTTTATTAATTTCACAGAAAAATGAGTACTTTGCACATGGTAGTTTAATGCATCTTGCCTGGTAATCTCAGGGTATCTTGTGGAGGATTGCTGGCACAGATGGGGATTGAATCAGTTGTGAACAAAGTTCCAAGCTGACACCAGAGACATTGGCTCTTGAATCACACCACTGGTAGCCACATAATTTAAAATAAAATGCGTACAAGTCTGATTCAGTAATCATTTTGCACATAACCTGGCCTTGCATAAAGATGTCCTGGTCACTTCAGGCCACTTGCAGAACTGAGTCTTTGGTCTCGCACTCCAGGCCCATTTCTTACATTTGCCTCTTTAAACCATGGTTTCTTCCAGTACGCCTTACTGTAACTGTTTTTCGCACAGGTTATCACGCACACACATACACACACACGAGCGTGCAGTTCCCAGGGAAGGCTGGCTGAATTCTTCAGTTCCCCATAGTTTTTTCATGGCAAGTAGTACTCCAACCAGTCTAGATAGGGCTCAGTATCCAAGCACACCAGATGCCTACTGCTTTTGATTTAGTTGAATGTAAAATTATACATATTGATATTTTCACTTGTAGTAGTTCCAAGAGGGCTAAACACCTCAGAAGGCAGCTACCTCAGCCTTGTTAGCCTACAATGTTCAATACCCATTTCAAATAATAAATTAATAAATAACAGTGAATATGTATCTAAATAGTAAATGCCAGCATCTGTAGCTTAAAAGTAAATAAATGAACTTTACTTAAATAATAAGCAGCTCAGATAGAGATTAAATGTGCTGAGGTTTGAAACTACACACAGACTGCAAATAAAATCATCAGGTAAATAATTGTTATACAGAAAACATCTGATGTATAGCTAACTGGATATCCAGCTCTCTGTTACTGAAGAAATATTGGTCGTGGTTAAAGTAAATTAGCAAAATATTACTCACCGGAACTTTTCACGAGTGTGTCAGCAATTTATTTCAAACAAAAACAAGACAAAGTAAGACTGACACAGAGGCCACCATTTACATCATGGAACAGTCTTAAAATTATTATTCCGGTTCTTCAGATCTGTTGCACAGAGCTCAGGCATTGTCCATTTACATAATTTCCTTTTGCACAGAAATTCATGTCTAGTTACAGTACAGACCACATTAGGAAAAGCAAATCATTCCACTTTAGAGCCCCCGCTTGCAAGTTCCTCATGAACAATGATTTTGGAAACTAAGGACCATTTCATTTGATGGCTTTTGTCTTACCATTTCTCCAACTCCTATGTCTTTCTTGAGAAACCACAGAAGATTTCAAAGGCACTTCTTGTCCTCGCATGTCCATTTATATTCAAAAAGAGAGATAAGTTCACACATTCCCAGGCCGTGGGAAGCTCACATTGCAGATCATGTTACCAGTATGAAATAAGAAAAGAAAAATGCATAACCTCTTTAAATCAGTTTTTGTTTGGCCTGGCATCAACTCTGGCACCACACACCTCCTTCTCTCCTTGTAACCAGTAAGGAGATGCTTTCGCATTGTCCTGAGAAAATACAGTTGTAGGTTGGGAGATCCACATTGTTTTTTTTTTTTTTTTTGCCCACATGGAAATTAGTAAAGGCACTCAACAGAGCCAGATTGAACAAAAGGCAGAATAGATATAGCCGCCACTTTCAGCCTCTCTGGATGATATAGTACTGAGTTAATTAACTGTTGTGTGTACTCACAACTGGTTGGATAGAAACTGACACCCTGCTCTTATCTTGTTTAAGTGTTTATGCTTTTGTGTAGTGGAGGCTTACAAATTGAGGACCCTAATAACATTATTACTGGATTGCAATCCTTCTGTTTTGTTGTCACAGGAGGGTCATTCTGTAACTGTTCATAATATCCATAAGCTGCATTGTTTTGCATGCTGAATATTAAATGCCTGTGGCCACCATGATATATTAGTGCACATGATTCCACAGCAGAGCAATTCATTCAGCAGTAGTTAGTTATTTTGTGTGTGTGTGGGGGGGGGGGGGTTGGCAGAAGTAAAGTAGTTATCAAAGTTAGGTCCCTAGTCAAGTCAGTGGCAGTTCTATGTGTTAGGCTAATCTCAGGTGGGATCTGTCTTACTAGTGTAAAGCTGAAATTCATGTCCATACCCAGTATGGACAGCTGCTAGCACCCACACTTTTCTCCCATTCCTCTCAGGCTTAACATTCTTATGCTCCCTAAGCCTCAGCTGACTATGAAATCCAGTCCTTGCCTCACATCATGATGCAGGGTATATTCTGTCCTCCATGCTTGATGAACTGCAATTAGTATGGACTGCACGTTGTGTAGCCTGTCATGCTCAGCGGAGTCCAGTAGCTGATTCATACCACACCTGTCTGGTACTTGAATGAAGTGACTGTATTTCTTCTTTAAAGAAATTAAACTCCAAGTAGCCCCTTTAAATCGCATTTTGGTTGCTCGTTTCCTCTCGCAAGGTGATGCATCATCAGCCTGTTTCTGCGGCCTTGACATCAGACATGATGACATTACTAGTGCCATGACGGTGACTGCTTTATATGTGAATGTGAGGCAAGGGAGAAGGGGTGGGTACGGGAAGAAGGGGAAGAAATTATTTGGTAAGTCGAGGGCTTTTTATGCACATATGCATTCCATTTAACATTAAATAAAATGTTTTTGTAAAGAAGTCATTCTAAAACAAACCATTGTGTAGGATATGTGATCCCTAAAGTTTTGCCCTAAGACCAGTGCCATTTAAGATGCCCCTTGGGTTAGGACACAATTTTTCACTACAGATTTTTATTGTATTATTTTGATTGTGAGAAAGAAAGTTGAAATTGTGGTGTGTGGTGGTCATTTTGTAAATCATACCGTGCTAATAGCACATTTAAAGATAGTTTTACTGGAATCTTTTCCCTGTCCTGTATGAGTGCTCATACGTTTGAGAAAATTGTAGGTGGCAGAAGCATTCAGAAATCCCGTGCATATGCACTTGACTGGGGATGAATCTGTGTATATATAGTAAGTTTTAACTTTTGATTCTGTCAGCAATGTTTTGAGTATTGGAGGTTTAATAACTCCTTAACTGTTTTCAGACTTCCAGAACTGGAGCTTAAGAACACCAAGGGCCTTTCTCATGAAAAACTCAATCAGTTGCAGTCAGGACTGGAAAAGCTAGCTGTAGAGCTCCGTGGAGAGGTACTGTATGCTTTTTGTCTGCTGCTCTCATTCTCCGGTATCACTGAATTGATAATATAGTAGGTTTCAGCACTGTGATTGTGTAAATGTATTTTTCTGATCTCTTCATTACATATTGTCACTCTTTAATTTCTCCAAGTCTTTTGGGTTTCTAATACCATGACAGGGAATGGACTCCATTCCTAAATCAAAGTATGATTAAAGTTCTTGAAATTAATATTGTTTCAATCTTTGATGTTAAGTCAGAAGTGCTCCTCACAGCACCCGCCATGTGCCCAGTAATGACTCTTCCTGCAATTCATATAGAGTTGCATGCATCATTAACATTATCCAAGTATGATTGTAAATTATTTTTTTTATAAGACCCGTTGCGACTACTGCTATTAGAACTGTCTGGGTAACCTTCTTCCACATTGCCCTCATTCTGCCTGCAGGTCCTGGTATTTTATGACTTTATCTAGCAACACCAAAAATAGCAGAACCAGATCCCCAGACTCGAGACAGAGGATGCAAACCAAATAGTTGAAGTACCAAAGATTTATTCACGATAAAAAACTTGAATAAAACCAACACATGGAGCTCTAGTATACAGGGTTGAGCGCTTTCATCTGATACATCCCAGATTTCATCAGAACCAATTAGCTCCTTAATTACTTTACATTTATACCATTTTTGGCGCCAAAAAATTCATTAAGTTATATTCATTAAATAGCTTATACATTTTTGATCATACAATTTCTGTACAAAAAGTGTGTAATTATACCTAAATCAGTTCATTACAAAACTATCCTTACTACATATGTCAAGAATTACAAATAGTTAAAAAATATATATATAATTAAAAAATGTGTTTATAATTAAAAAATGTTCACTAAATAATTTGTATGGATATAATACAATAATCTGACATCAATTTTCTAATAAACTAAAAGCACTATACTAATGCATACAATATATCTAGTCCCTGTTGAAACAGGATGCTAAAGCTTTCAAATACTAGGGCTAAAACTAATGGCTGTAGAGCTACGAACCAAGATAGGCACTAAAAGGGAAGTTTTGTCAACAGGTGAAATATTAATTCAAAGCTAAAAAAGGTTTTAAACTAATGTTATCATTAATACCAGGAGGTGTGGTCGCATCCAAACATATTTGCCACTTGCTTTCAACCCATGCCAAATAAGTTTTCCAATTTCCACCTCTATCTTCCACCTCTACCTGATCAATAATTGCAAAGGTGAAAGTATGATCCTTTCCCTTATCTATGACATGCTTACTTAATGCATTCTTAGGGTCTCCTTTCTTAATCCTGTACAAATGCTCATAGATATGAGTCTTAAATTTCCTCTCAGTTTTGCCTATATAATAGGCGGAACATTTAGTACAGGTAGCAATATATACAATTCGTTGGGTATTACAATTCCCATTTCTACAATACACTATATTTCTAGTGATATTATCAATCTTAATTTTTAAGTTACAATTAATATGTTTGCATTGATTACATGATCCACATCGGGTGGTACCCTTGTTTCTCTTGTTTTGAAAGCCCTTTTTTCCATACTCTAGCATTCTTTTCAAATTACTTCCTGTTTTGAATACAGTATTAAGATTTGTTCCTACTATGTGACCTATAGAACCAGAGCTGGAGATCAACTCCCAATGTTTGTTCAATATTTCAATAACCACATTCGTATAAGGATTGAACCTTATTACACATACTTTCCTGTCTCGTTCAATGTTGGTATTAGGGGTAATCACAATGTTTTTCCCCAATAACGGAACATATTTGTGCCCCCATTGGGCCTTAACATACGATATTACGCTATCAAGCATGGCTGTGTAGGGTACCCTCGATCCTGAAATAATTTAAACACTACATCCAACTCATTTGTCATATTCTCCCTTGTGGATGACATTCGTGCTACACGTATGCTCTGACCCTTCACAACATTTTTGAAAATGTGAAGGGGATGACAACTACTATAATGTATATAATCGTTTGAGAACGTAGGCTTTCTATAAATCCTTGAGGCAAAACCCACCCCTGTGTTGCTGATCCATGTATCCAAATAGGCTATACCTATTTTGTCAAATTGAAAAGTAAATCTCAAAAAATCAGTTGTATTGTTGAGATATTCTATAAATTGTGGTATCTTATCTGTTGGACCTTTTCAAATAATAAAAACATCGTCCAAAAACCTTGTGTATAGCCTAATGTATTGATAGAATTCACTGGGGAATACATACTTGTTCTCCCATTCCAGCATAACCATATTGGCAAAAATGGGGGCACAAGAAGCCCCCATTGCTATACCTCGTGTTTGTCTGAAGTGTTCACCAGAATGATAGATATAGTTATGGTCAAGAACAAGGCCCATCATATCAATAATCAAGTTAATTTTATCCCAACTATAACCAGAATATTTTGTCAGGCTGTTGTAAAAATATTCCAAACCTGTAGTCACTGGTATGCATGAAAATAGATCCTGTACATCTACTGTTAGGAAAGTTAGGTCCTCATCCCATACTTCCATGGTTAGCTTGCTCAAAAAATCCCATGAGTCTTTTACTAAATGGTCCACTTTAGTATAAATTTGTTTCATCCATTGGTCAATAGTAACACCTATTTTGAAAGTTTTGGATTTAGATCCTGATATTATAGGTCTAAACGGGGGGTTTTCCAAGTTTTTATGAATCTTGGGTATCCCTATAATGTGTGCCATAATTGGGTATTCAGTTCTTAAATAGTCGTATAACTCACTAGTAATTCTGTTGTCTAATAAGTATTCTTCGAGTGCTAAATCAATACGCCTATACCCAATATTTATTTGGTTTAGGGAGACCTGTCCATAATTACCTGATTCATATAATATGTTATGTATTTCCCTTAGGTATAGTTGACTATCGAAGATCACTATACCTCCGCCCTTATCGGGCTTCATTATTCTAATCTCATCATTTAGAATTAATTCTTCCAAACATTTTCTTTCTCCTGTGCTTAAATTGTCATTGAAGGTAGTAGGACCAGTAGTGTTATACTTTATGTCTCTATACAATGTGTAAATATCTTTACATACCATTTTCTCATATAATGCTACTTGAGCGTTCATAACAGGGATGTATGTACTTTTCTTAACCAACTTTGACCTACTAATATTTGTGTTGTTTTTATCTTTGTCTTCGTTGAATTGTATAGCTAAATTAAGTCTTCGGCAAAAAAGTTTAATTTCTTTAATGACAGCAAACAGACTAAAGTGTACTGTAGGGATGAATTTCATTCCCTTACTAAACAATGATGTAATTTCATGTGTGACTTGAATGTCAGTGTAATTGTATACGTTGAAACCCCCATAACAATGGGTCCTAGGATAGGTCTCGAAAGTGGTAAAAGACTCAACTGGTGTGGTCTTACCTAGTGTGTTGTCCCCCACTTGCTTCCTTCTAGATACAGATCCATTAAAAAGTGTAGATATTAGTGGGTGTATAGGATGGTTACTACTAGGAGGTGTCGCATAGATGCTAACATTTCCCCCATTTAATATCTCCTTTGTTGTTTCTTGGGAGCCGGGTAGTATCTCCCCACTTGAAAATTTTCATCGTCGTTAGCCCTAAAATTTCTCCGTCTTCCTTTCGTATGCACTACCTCAAAAACACCCTCACCCTCTTGATCATAGTGGGGCCATATATATGCTCTTCCATTTTTATACAATTCCAAATCACATTCAGTTTTATGCATTTTCCTGTTGTATACATTATTCACTTTGTTTTTAGCATTTATAAACTGATTAGAATATAAATCATACCAATTTGCAAAGTTCACATCATGTATTATTGATTTATTTAACCCCTCCACTTTCTGTAACAGGACATTTATTTTCTCTTCATTACACTTTATAAGTTGTTTCATATAAGTGTAACCAAACCCATCAAACATTTTGTTAAATTCATTCTCAATTTTTGGGTTGTACACTATACCTAGTGGTAGTTTAAAAAACCTAAGTCCCTTAGGGACCACTTGCAACAATAAACATTTCTCCAAGTAAGCATTATCAATTCTTACACTCCTAAGTTGTACTAATTTTTTACCCAATGAATAAATTCTAATTTTAACATCATCACTTGTAGCATTAGATTCTCTCCCAATATATTTATGCTTAATAGCAGACTTCCCCACAAAATCATATTCGTCAGCTAAAAAATCGTTTAAAACATTGGACACATTAAAATCACAATAGTTATTTTCGCGACAGTCTCTTGTTTTAGAATATGCAATGTTTGGACTTGATATTTGTTCTTTAGTTATAGTACCTTTTTTCTTAGTATTTGCTTTACTAGCAACAACTGAATAAGTCCATATTTGTTCGCGCTGCTGTTTAGGACGCGCTCCCATTCTCACATTTTCTTCGTTGTTGTGAAAAAGGCTGAATTCAAACGTGAAATCAGCATCTAGAGACACATTAGCGTTAGTCTCTCTAATATCCAAATTTTGTTTGTTGCTTGATGTTGTAGCCATTATATATTTTATGACTTTGTGTCTGTCTGTATGTAAGACACTGTTGTCACTTGGTGTAGCAATTTCAGTGATCATTGTCTATATCTGGTTTTCTCGCACCTATTTTTTGAATTGTTGGTAGTGGGTTATTCCATGTGAAGTAAACTTCATTTTCTGTAATGCTTTTGTGGCTCATGTTTCCAGTGTTTTTCAGCTACTTCAATATTATAATGTTTGCACAATCCCCAGTGTAAAAGTCTTGCCACGTTATTATGCCTTTCAGTATACAGTCCTTTTGCCATTAGTATCACGGCCAGCAGTAAGATGGGAGCGTTTTCAATTCTGTTGTATTAAACCTACATTTGTCTGCATCTCCCATATCTTCAATGAACTTTGTACACCAGTGTGTACGTACCTCACTATTTTGTGCTGCAAGTATTAACCTTTCATCTCTTGGTTTGAATGTGCCACTCCTTAATCACTACTGCGTTCGTTCTGATCAACATGATGTTCTTCCAGAAGGTTTCTACACTTGCAACTATATTTATGCATTTTCCACATTTCTTGCCTTCTCATCTGGTCCTTCACCTTGTATTCTTTATTTTTTTTTGACACATTCAGTTGCTGCCTGATTTTTATCTACTTCTGGTTTGATTTCTATTCCCACTTCACACTGATATGCTTCTGCTAAACTATGCAGGTGGAGTCATCATAGACTTACTATCCTCATGTTTCAAAACTTTCACTACGTTTGGGTCTTTTGAGGTCAGCAGATATGCATGCAGTCCCTTGATTGCAGATCTATACATATAATCAATTTTGAGAAGGCCATTACCACCTCCGGAACGGGAAATGTACAGTCTTGGTATGCACTGATTTTTATAAATCAGTTGAGCATGAAGCATCCTTCTTGTCTTCCTGTCCAACCTGTCCAGCACCTTCTGGGGTCAATCACTACAAATCTGTAAGTTAGGACAGGAAGATTAAATTGGTTTATAGCTTGACATCCCAAACTGATGATGTGATGTTGCCCTATCTCGCCTTCATTCTGTACTGGTTGGGTTCAGAGCCGATCCTGTGTTCCAACTCGGCGGTTTACAAAAGCTTGAGGTCTTTAATTAGCTCGTGGCTAAAACCCTATTCCATGATTCTCTAGGAAACTCCCCAGATCTTGTTTGCCGCTAAACAAGATCGGAGTGCTGCACACTGTCTCTGGCTAAGTGATTTTTTTCTTCTATAGTGCTTATTGCAAAATTTGATCGTTGTTTCTCTTGAATTGCTTAGTAGTTCTTTAGATTAGTAAAATTGGTTAACCTTGGATGTGAAATTGTTCGATCTCGCCGTTTGTTCTTACAACCACACGGGTTCGGAGCCGATCCTCTGCTCCGAGTCGGCCACATCACCAGCTTCGCATCTTCGAGAAAGCTCGAGGCGCAGTGCTATCCCATAATCCTCCGGTGTCAACCCCCATATCTAGTTTGCCGCTAGCAGCAGATCGCATCCTGAGAGGCTCGGGCCAGTATATTTTCTTTATATTTCATCTTTTTCAAATTTGTAGTTTAAATTAGTGATTAAAATAGTTTTATAAGTAGTATAGTAGTGAGGTGTAGTTAACAGAGTGTGCTTTTTTCTATTAGATATAAAAAAAAAAAAAAAAAAAAAATAGTTTAGTATTTACTTAGTTAAGGCCTTGGATTATTCTGTCAGGATTGACAGTAATTTTTATATTTTATTGTAGTTTTTACCATAACTTTTTCCCTTATAACATAGTTAGATACTGTTTGTCTATTATATATATATATATATATATATATATATATATATATATATATATATATATATTTAAACTTGTATATATTTTGTGTGTTTCTATATGTGTGTGCTGTGTTTTTTGATATATATATATGTTTTCATAACTTTACTGTTTAAAATGTCTGAGAGCCAAATCAGGCTTCAAGAGATGTCAGTGTGGACAAAAGATGTCCATTACTGATAACCATTCCTCCTGCGTCTACTGTCTTGGCCCTCTCCACTTGCAGGAAGAGTGCTCCATATGTCATTCCTTCAGTGGGAGGGTCATGCTGGAAAGACGCAGGAAGTTGGTTGACAGAGGGTTGCTTAAACCCGAATTTCAAGAGGCCCTGGACAAGACCGAACAAGTGTCCAAGTCTTCGAAGGGGTCGAAGTCTTCAAGAGTGTCTGAGCCTAAGTCCTCGGCTCCGAGCACCTCTTTCCAGATTCGGACACCGGCTCCAAAGGCCTCGGGGTCGGGTGTCGAGTCCTTGTCTCTGCTCGAGACTACCGTGTTGGAGCCGGTATCGGAGTTACCACCGCCTTCAATCCTTCGCTCTGTGACAGCTTTGGCCCCTTCGACCCGTTCTTCGAGGCCACTTTCCGATTCCGACATCGACCGAGTGGTACAGAAGCTAATGGAGAACTTGGCTCTGTCCAAACTCATCAAAGTTCCATCCCAGTTGGTATCGAAACTCGAGACCCTTCCTACCCCTTCGACCAATCCTCCTCCGAGACACCTCGAGTCGTTGGAGCCAGGAATCGAAGAGCCGATGAGTGTAGAGCCCTCGGTGCCGAAGCCTCCAGTTGTGCTATCGACACCTTTAACCTCGATACCCTCGGAGCCAGCCGGGGGTCTCGGAGCCGACTGTCTTTTCTTGGTTCCATGGGGGACAGTCGAACCGAACTTTCGGTTCCAACTCTTCCCCTCGGGGCCTCTGCTCACAACAGCTTGGTTCCGTCCTCAGGGTCGGAGCCCATATCTGCTTCTTCGGAACCGATGGCGTCCTCGGACCAGGGCACCGGTGCCTTCGACATCATGAGGAAGGTCTTGTCTGAACAGACACTTACAACATCGACATCTTCTTCCCCAAAGGGTCCGTGTTCTGCTTCTGTACCTTCTGTCCCTGCTAAGCATAGAGACCCAATGCCTCAGCAAGCCCCATAGGGCACCCATACTTCCTCGGAGGCATCCCCAGAAGCCCCCTCTGAGGATGTACCGAGGAAAAGATTATGCAACAGGAGGCACATAGATTCCCCACAGGAATCTCTAACATTGGATACCGATTTGGATGAAGCAGAAAGGTCCCCACGGTCCCCCTCTGAAGATGTCTCTTTTGCTGACATTTTAGAAATCTTGAAACAGAAGGGAGACTGGCAATCCCTTACCCCTTCTGCAGACGAATCTGTACTGCTGAAGGCATTTGGGGCTCATCCTTCTACCTCCTGGGTGACCCCTCCGTTTGACGAGCTTACGGATCTTATAGCCCGTAGAGCTTGGGAATCACCTGATACAGTGGAACCGGTCCCCCGTAGACATAACAAATACATCACGGCCCCTCAAGACAAGAGTTACCTTACAAAAGGAGTTCCTGTGGATACTATAGTGGTGGCGGCAGCCACTAAAAAGGAAATGTCTGAATCATCCTCCTCTGTCCATCCTCCTAATAAGGATTCTAGGACGATGGACAGGTACGGGAAGCGCGTATTTAGTTCTGCGACTTTCTCCATGAGATCGCTCAACTACCTTACGCATTTCACGCGTCTACAGAGAGATCTCCTTAAGGAACTTGGGAGATATTCTCCAGGGTAACACAGATGCTGCTGTCTCCGAAAAAGTGACAGCACAGCTTAATACCCTCAACTCCATAGTGAACTCGTCCGTGAGGCTTATTTCATATGCAGCTAAAGGATCGAGTAGGGCGGCAGCTTCAGTGATTGCTCTGAGGAGGCGATCCTGGTTGCACCTATGCTCCTTTGCAGAATCTTTCAAGTCTTCCTTTACAAACGCCCCCTTTGATGGTGCTTCCTTGTTTGGCCCCAAAGTAAAGGACACCCTCACTAGGTGTGAGCAAGAAGGGAAGACCCTGTCTGCCGTAGGCTTCCGTTTTTCCACCCCGTCCAGACCATACCCCAAAGGGAATAGAGGCGGAAAAATGTGGTTCCGAAAGACTCTGGGATCCTTTCAGCCCACTCAGAGTGATACCCCCTCCAGAGGCAGAGGAGGGGCAAGAAATGGAAGACGCCGCCCAGGCAGCAGAGGGGGTCCGCAAATTCAGGGCGACAGAGACCTTCTCTGGGAAACCCTTCCAGCACTCCTGAGTGCAGGCCCGACTGTCCTACTGTGGAGGCAGTCGGGGGTTGCTTAGCTTTATACCCGTAGGCCTGGCTAAATCTCACATCAGATTCCTGGATAAAAAGCATAGTTACCAGAGGCTACAATATTCCCTTTATAAAAACCCCGCCCGCCCCCAAAAAGCTCCCAGATGTTCCACCCAGTCTGCGAGACCAGGCAGTCGTAGAGATAGAAAGGCTGCTCGAAAACAGAGTCATCCAACCAGTCCCGGCGGACCAAATAGGATTCGGAACTTACTCAAGGTTCCTTTTAGTTCTGAAGAAAACAGGGGACTGGAGACCGATTTTGGATCTCAGCAAACTCAACACCTTCGTGGAGAAGCAAAGTTCTGGATGGTCACGCTTCAGTCGATACTTCCTTTCCTACAGGAGGGCGACTGGATGTGCTCTATAGATCTCAAGGACGCATACTACCATATCAAGATGGCCAGAGCGTCCAGAGATCATCTGCGCTTCCGGCTGGGAGCTAGTCACTACCAGTTTCGTGCTCTGCCTTTTGGTCTCACCACAGCCCCCAGGGTGTTCACCAAATGCATGGCAGTAGTAGCGTCTCACTTGAGACAGATGGGATTCCGGGTGTTTCCTTACCTAGACGACTGGCTCCTCTCTGCCACCACCGAGTATCGCCTTGTGCAAGCCAGGGATTACACCATCAACCTTTGCTCCTCTCTAGGCATAACAATCAATTTTGGAAAGTCTGCACTATCGCCCTCACAGCGTATCTCATTTATAGGGGCAGATTTGGACAATACCATGGCTCGAGTCAATCTCCCCCCATTAAGGGTATCAGCCCTCAGAACTCAAATTACTATCTTTCTTCAGAGCAGGAAAGTCCCTGCACGACAAATCCTACGAGTCCTAGGAATGATGGCAGCCGCCCTTATTGTAGTTCCCCTAGGCAGAATGCATATGAGAATTCTTCATTGGATGCTCTTCGCCCAGTGGTCGTACCGACAGCTCCCACTGTCTCACCAAATCCTAATCACAGACTCTTGCAAACGAGACCTCCTTTGGTGGATGCACAGTCAGGATCCAATAACAGGCCGACCGTTCATATTACCCAGTCCTACAGCGACTGTGACCACGGACGCTTCCCTGATAGGGCGGGGGGGGGGGGCTTTTTCAGGGAAGAACAGTCCAAGGTCAATGGTCCAATTTGGAATACAATCTGCACATCAATGTCCTAGAGCTGAGGGCAGTGTTTCTAGCGTTGCAGCACTTTCACAAGTCCTTGCCTCTGGGAACGGTGACAGTTCAGACAACATGTCAGTAGTCTGGTACATAAACAAACAAGGGGGAACCAGGTCCTATCCATTGTGCAGAGAGGCCCTCAGGATTTGGCAATGGGCTGTGTCCACCGGACGCTTTCTGATAGTAGCGCACATCCCGGGGACATCCAACGTGATTGCGGACAGGTTGAGCAGAGCCATCCTGTTGCCCCACGAGTGGTCCCTCAAACCTCAAGTAGCGGAAATGATTTTCCGCAGATGGTGCCAGCCTTGCTGCGACCTATTTGCATCCCCATTGAATGCCAAATGCAGAATTTACTTTGCCCTACTACCTCCTCCGGGGGGCGCCCCCAGGGATGCACTGGTACACGATTGGCCCCCGGGTCTCCTTTATGCTTTTCCTCCTATGCCGTTAATCCCCAAATTCATGCAGAATGCCAAACGTCTGGAAAGGACCATAATTTTGATAAGCCCCATTCTGGCCTCAACAAATCCAGTTTCCCTTTCTTCAAACTCATAAGGTGGACAAACCGTGGATTTTGGACCCAGTGCCAGACCTGTTGACGCACTCGTCGGGAGTTCCCCACACATCTCTCAAGTCCCACAAACTGACAGCTTGGCTGCTCCGCTTCCCGTCGTAGCCAGGTCAAACTTGCTGTCCCCTGCAGTTCAGCAGATCATTGTATCTTCCCATAAGCCATCCACGAGGAAGTTATACAATAGCAAATGGAAGCGATGTTCATCGTGCATACAGCTGCAGTCATAACAGATGGATTCTCCTGCCATCAGGTGGGTCCTCGGTCGGCCGAATTCCAAAGTCTAGGTCCGGCGTCGGTTGTCGTCACTTCTTCCCTGACATCAGTGCGACAGGCGTATAAAGGAACCAGCCGACTCCATTTTCTTCCGTCTTTCTTGTCGCACGGTGCCCGAAGCAGAAGCAGTTCGCAAGTGCCGGTCGGCCAGCTCCTGAAATTACAAAAATTTGGAAACTGAAGTCTTCTTAAAAGCTAAGATGTGAGAGTGTTCAATCTCGCCTTTGTTCTTACACATGGGTTCGGAGCCGATCCTCGGCTCCGTGCTGGCCGACTGCAAGCTCTGCATCGAGAAGAAGCTCGAGGACATCTAATACCCACAATCCCCCTCTGCCTTTACCTCAGATCTAGTTTGCCGCTGCTGCATACGCATCGCTGGAGACTAGCTCGAGGCTGTACAGATAAGATTTTTATCTATTCTGTTTAAATTTCAGAGATTTTTATCTAGTTACTTAAAGTATAAGAGTAGGTGTGTGAGTGCATTAGGAATTCTCGATACTTAGAATAGTTAACTTAGTTAACTTTCGAGTTTAGAGTTTTTCGGGGCCTACCCCTTCTTGGACTTGTGACTAGAAACTTATTATAGTCTTGCCTTTAGGCAGTTATCACGGATTTGACATTTTTGACTAAAAACTTGTGGGTGACTTGTTTTTAGCTATTATCAAACAGACTCTTATTCCCGGATTTGACACTATTACTGGATTGGACTTTTTACTGGACTGGACTGTCTTTTTCATTTCTCAATATGTCTGAAAAGATGAAATCTGGCTTTAAGCGTTGTCAGTGTGGCCAAAAAATGTCGGTCACAGACAACCACAGTTCCTGTGTCTACTGTCTTGGCCCTCTCCACTTACAAGAGGACTGCTCTATTTGTCACTCTTTTAGTGGGAGGGTCATGACAGATAGGCGCAGGAAACTGATGGATAGAGGATTGCTGAAACCCTCTTTCCAGGAGGCTCTGGATGCTTCAGACCAGGCATCCAAGTCTTGAAGGGTCGGCGCCGGAGCCAAAGTCATCGGCTCCGAGCTCTTGAGTCTAGTTAGATCACCGGTTCCACAGACTTGGGCCGAGTGTTCAACTGTTGGCAGTTCCCGAGCCTCGAGTCTTGGAACCGGTGACGGAGCTCCCTCCACCGACTCTGTTGAGGTCGGCTCCGTCTTCGATCCCTTCGACTCGTTCTTCTAGAGCCCTTTCCGACACCGTCGTGGACCGTGTGGTGCAGAAACTTATGGAGCATACGGCCCTGTCCAAGCTTATTTCGGTCTCCTCTCAGTTGATGTCGAGACTTGAAGGCCTGCCACTATCTCCATCTGTTCCTCCTCCGAGACCTGTTCAGTCTTCGGAGCCGGAAGAAGCTGACCTGATGATTGTGGAGCCCTCTGTGCCAGAACCGTCTTTTTCTCGGTCGGCACCGTTTACCTCGACTCCATCCGATCCGGTACCGGAGTCTCGGGGCCGAAGATCTGTCCTTGGTTCCGGGACCGAGAGTCGGACCGATGTTTCGGTTCCGACTCTCCCTCTCAGGGCCTCGGCACGGATCGATTCGGTTCCGTCCTCGGGGTCGGTGCCTTCGGCTCCTGTTTCGGGATTCTTCCCATTTCTTCGAACCGGGAGATACCTCAACTCGGGACCCGGGGGCCTTCGACCTCATGAGGAAGGTGTTGTCTACCCAGACAACCACATCAGCAGGTACAGCTTCTCCTCCCCGCAAAGGACCGTTATCCTCCTCTGCACCCACGGCCACGCCCAAGCGTCGGGCACCAGTGTCTCAGCCACCCCTGGAGGGTGCCCCTCTTCCTCGGAGGCTTCTTCGGATGCTCCCCACGAAGAAGTTCCTAGGAAAAGACTGTGTAAGAGGAGACACTTGGATTCTCCACAAGAATCCTTGACATCTGATACTGACTTAGATGAGTCAGAAGGGTCCCCTAAGTCACCTTCAGAGGATGTCTCTTTTTCTGACATCTTGGAGATCCTTAAACAGAGAGGTGACTGGCAAGCCCTCCCCCCTTCTGAGGATGAGTCAGTTTTGCTGAAGGCATTTGGTGCCCGTCCTTCCTCCTCCTGGGTCACTCCGCCTTTGATGAGTTAATGGAATTAATTGCTCAAGGGCGTGGAGACTCCTGACACGGTGGAACCAGTCCCTAGGAAGCCAAATAAGTACATCACGGCACCACAGGACAAAGCTTACCTTACCAAAGGAGTTCCAGTAGACGCCATGGTGGTGGCAGCGCCACGAAAAAGGAGATGTCGGAGTCTTCCTCATCTGTCCATCCACCTAACAAAGATTCTAGGACCATGGACAGATACGGGAAGCGCATTTTCAGTTCAGCGGCTTTCTCTATGCTCCTGAACTATTTGACTCATTTTACACGCTTACAGAGGATCTAGTCAAAGAGTTGGGAGATACCCTCCAGGGTGCTACAGATGCCGCTGTCTCAGAGAAAGTTACAGCGCATCTCAACACCCTTACGTCCATTGTGAACTCGTCCATGAGGCTGATATCCTATGCAGCCGAAGGATCGAGTAGGGCAGCGGCTTCAGCGATTGCTCTTCGTAGGCAATCCTGGATGCGCTTATGTTCGCTTGGAAGCCTTCAAGTCTTCCTTTACTAACGCCCCATTTGATGGAGCCACACTTTTGGCCCTAAAGTAAAGGAGACCCTTACCGGTGTGAACAGGAGGAAAGACTCTGTCTGCTGTCGGAGTCCGTTTTCCACCCTTCCAGACCGTACCCCAAAGGGCAACGTGGTGGGAAAATGTGGTTTCAAAACCCCAAGGATCTTTTCCAAACACACAGGGTGATGCCCCTCTAGAGGCAGAGGGGGGCAGAGGTGGAAGACGCCGCCCTGGCGGCAGAGGGGTCCGCAAAACCAAGGTGACAGGGATAACCTCCTGGCAAACCTTTTCAGCACTCCTGAGAGGAGGCCCGACTGTCCTGCTCTGGAGGCAGTCGGGGTCGCTAGCTTTATACCCTCAGGCCTGGCAAAACCTTTCTTCAGACAATTGGGTAAAAAGCATTGTTACCAGAGGTTACAAAATCCCATTTCTATCCACCCCCATTCCAAAGAGAAAACTCCCAGATGTATCACCCCATCTGCGAGACCCAGCAGCTACAGAAATTTCAAAGCTGCTAGAAAAAGAGTCATCCAACCAGTCCCAGCGGACCAAATAGGATTCGGAACTTACTCAAGGTTCTTTTTAGTTCCAAAGAAAACAGGGGACTGGAGGCCATTTCTGGACCTAAGTCATCTCAACACCTTTGTCAAGAAGGAAAAGTTCCAAATGGTCACGCTTCAATCGATCCTTCCATTCTTACGGAAGGACGACTGGATGTGCTCAATAGATCTGAAGGACGCATACTACCACATCAAAATGGCCAGGGCGTCCAGAGATCACTTGCGCTTCCGGCTGGGAGCCAGTCACTATCAGTTTCGAGCCCTGCCCTTTGGCCTGACCACAGCCCCCAGGGTCTTCACCAAATGCATGGCAGTGGTAGCGTCTCATCTGAGGCGCCTAGGATTCCAGGTGTTTCCGTATCTGGACGACTGGCTCCTGTCTGCCACCACCAGGCGTCAACTGATACAAGCCAGGGATTACTCCCTACAACTTTGTACACACCTTGGCATTTCAGTAAATTTCGAGAAATCTTTGCTACAGCCATCGCAGCATATCTTATTCATAGGAGCGGAATTAGATACGTGTCAGTTAGTTCTAAAACTTCCGACAGAAAGAATAGTAGCACTTCAATTCAACATTTCCCTTCTGCTGTCGTCCAGAAAGTCCCCAGCAAAAATTGTTCTGAAAGTTTTGGGTCTCATGGCAGCTTCTCTCATAGCAATACCATTGGGAAGACTGCACATACGAGTGCTACAATGGCTTCTATTTGCACAATGGTCATTCCAACAACTTCCACTGACTCACGAAATATTGATAACGAAAACATGCAAATCACACCTAAGGTGGTGGTTACAGACTTGCAACCTATCCGGCGGAAGACCATTTGTGCTACCCACACCGTCAGCAACGATAACCACGGACGCTTCCCTGATAGGGTGGGGGGGCATCTTTCAGGGACAGACAGTCCAAGGCGAATGGACCAATCTGGAGTACAATCTGCACATCAATGTTCTGGAGTTGAGGGCAGTGTTTTTGGCGTTGCAACACTTTGCTCCCCTTCTTCCTCCAGGGACCATTGCAGTTCAGACAGACAACATGTCCGTAGTCTGGTACATAAACAAGCAAGGGGAACCAGGTCTTACCAACTATGCAGAGAGGCCATGAGAATTTGGCAATGGGCAGAGTCCACGGTCGCTTTCTGGTCGAACGCACATCCCGGGTCATCCAACGTCATAGCCGACAGGCTGAGCAGGGCAATACTATTGCCTCACGAGTGGTCCCTCAAACAGTCAGTTGCGGAAGGATTTTTCGCAAATGGGGCCAGCCTACCTGCGATCTGTTTGCGTCTCCAATGAACGCCAAATGCAGGAGCTACTTTGCCCTATTACCCTCCAGGGAAGTCCCCAGGGACGCTGGTGCACGATTGGCCCCGGTCTCCTATATGCTTTTCCTCCATTTCCCTAATTGCAAAGTTTCTACAGAAAGCAAACAACCTTCAGAGGACTATAATTCTCATTGCTCCGTTCTGGCCTCGTCAAATTTGGTTCCCCTTTCTATTGCATCACCGCATTCGGGGACCTTGGATGCTGGACCCAGAGCCAGATCTACTGACTCACTCGTCAGGAGTTCCTCACCCATCCCTGGAATCTCTCCATCTAGCAGCTTGGCTGCTCCGCTTCCCTTTTAATCCAGGTCAATTCCCCTTACATCGGCGGTTCAAGATATTTTGGTAGCTTCTCATAAAGTTTCCACTACAAAGACTTACACCAGTAAATGGAAACGTTTTGTCTTCTGGGCGGAGTCACATCAGTTGGACCCTGTTACAGCTCCGTTGAATAAGGTTTTAGAATTTCTGACTGAATTATTTCAGGAAGGAGCTTCCCCGGCTACCTTAAGAGTACAGCTAGCTGCCATTTCTAACTATCATGTAGAAGAAAGTGGTGCACCTATTATGGCTCACAGACTTTGTAAAGCCTTTTTAAAAGGTTCCTTTCATATCAGACCACTAGTCAGAAGTCCGACATCACCGTGGAATTTAAACTTATTGCTCTCTAAATTGATGTTACCACCCTTTGAACCAGCTTCAAGTTGCACTTTGAAATTTTTGTCATGGAAAACATTATTTCTAGTGGCTATTACATCTGCTAGACGGGTGTCTGAGCTGCAGGCCCTTTCGGTCAAACATCCTTATTTAATTTTTCATTCTGACAGAGTATCCCTACGCACTAATCCATCCTTTCTTCCCAAAGTTTGTTCTACTAGTAATATTAATCAGTCCATTGAATTACCCACCTTCTTTAAAAACCACTCTAATAAACTAGAGTATATGTTGCACAAACTGGACGTCCATAGACAACTCAGATTTTATTTAGATAGAACAAAAGATCACAGAAAATCTGATCAGCTATTTATAGCTTTTGCTGACAGCAGAAAGGGTCTTGCAGTTACGAAACGAACTCTTTCGAAGTGGCTAACTGACTGTATCATTTATGTTTATGAAGATTCTGATCAAACATTATCAGCAAAACCCAGAGGACATTCTACCAGATCAATTTCTACATCTTTGGCTCATGCAGCTCGTTTACCTTTAGACACTATTTGTGCGGCTGCTACTTGGGCTAAACCACATACATTTATATCTCATTACAAAGTGGACAGGGTTTCTAGGGATAGGGCAACCTTTGGTTCCACTGTGCTCAAGAACGTTCTCCCTTGAGTTCCTCAGGATCATGGAGCTAGGGACGCTACCCATGTGTAAGAACAAAGGCGAGATTGAACACTCTCACATAAAGAAGTTATGTCCTTACCATAACGTTCCATGTGGAGTGTTCATCTCGCCTTGGTTATTACACTCCCACCCTTCCCACCCTTAGGAAGAACTCTCGATTTGGTGCCTGGTCTGGAGTATTCTCCTTCTGCTGTTGCAGTATTACTGTTACTGTCATACACTGGGTATGTTTGTATATATATGTTTTTTATGTATATAGTTGGCATGTGTGCGTGCTTTATGTCTGGTTTGCTTGCAAACTAGATCTGAGGTAAAGGCAGAGGGGGATTGTGGGTATTAGATGTCCTCGAGCTTCTTCTCGATGCAGAGCTTGCAGTCGGCCGGCACGGAGCCGAGGATCGGCTCCGAACCCATGTGTAATAACCAAGGCGAGATGAACACTCCACATGGAACGTTATGGTAAGGACATAACTTCTTTTACCCTGTTGGGGAAACTTTTCTTGCCTCAGACCGATGTCAGACAAAGTTAATAATTGTATTTCTTGTGTGAAGCAAATACCGCATAAGGATTTCCATTCCCTCTGCATACCTTGTTTAGGCCCAGACCACGACATCTCGGTCTGTCGCTTTTGTGCTACATTCAACAAACGCACTATTAAGCGTCGGGCGGAGTTCGCCCAGCATTATTTTGGGAAAGCATTTAACTATACTATGTCGTCGGATACTCCGACTCCGGTTTTGTCTAAAAAAACGCAAAGACAAGGACCGACACACTAGG
This sequence comes from Protopterus annectens, assembly GCF_019279795.1. Taxonomy (NCBI): domain Eukaryota; kingdom Metazoa; phylum Chordata; order Ceratodontiformes; family Protopteridae; genus Protopterus; species Protopterus annectens. Next base: position 37,893,819 of record NC_056737.1, read on the forward strand.
TCCGCGGCCTCTACCGACACCACGCCAAAGCCGACTACACGTGGTCCGGTTCTCAGCGAGGCGCCTACGCAGCCCCTGACTACCGACGACCTGTCTTTGACGGTGTCTCCTGTGCCTGAGGTCACAGGCTCCTCTGCCCACACTCCTACTACAGATACCGAAGCCACTCTTTGCATTGAAACTCAGAATGTGGACAGGTCCACCTCCACTCAAGGTGTCTTCAGACCTTCCTCTTCTTTCTCCATCAAGGCTTTCACAAAGTCTAAAGCAACCATGCACTCTAAGAGACCAGCTACACAGGGCCCATCTCCAGGCCCCATGCCTAAGAAACAGATGCTTAAAATGGCTGAGGATTTAATTACTCTTATCAGAGGTTCTCAGCCCCCTCCGGACAAAAGGCCTAGAGTGGAGGAAGATTCCCCCTCCTCTGATCAGGGCTCCATTATTTCAGAGCACTCTGATGATCAGGAACATTCTTACTCACCTTTTAAAGACTCTGATGCGGAGGAGTCCATCCTTCTGTATCCCCCTGAGGATTACTCATTTGGGGAAACTTTGCATACCTTAAGGGAACACTTCCACTGGGAAGGCCAGGATTATTCAGATTCCAAGAAAAGGCTCAGGGAATTTCTCTTGCTTCCTCAGCACAGGCCTCTGGCTATACCTCCTGTCTTGGACATCCTAGATGATGTTTACTCGGAGGCCTGCCTTAACCCGGACTCTCTACCTCCAGCTCCAGTTAAGCCTGACAGGTACTACAGGGTCCCTGACTCACACCAATTTCTATACAAAAGCCATGCTGCTGACCCAGAAACCATCTCACAAGGCCCCAAGGGAGTTAAGGCCTCCATTGCTAAAAATCCATTGCCTTCCGAGAGAGATTCCAGATCCTTAGAAAGGTGGGGGGAAAATGGTATATACCTCGGCTACCTTATCCATGAGGGCCTTAAACTGTCAGTTTCATATGCTAAAATACCAACAGTTTTTGTTATCACAATTGAAAAGTAAAATGTCACAACCTGAACAACCAGACTTGAAGGAGTTGCAGTATTTGATGCATAGTGCAGAACAAGTGGGTAAGCATACCTTACAATGTGGTTTTGATGCTCTAGAGGCCTCATGTAGAGCTGCTGTTACAGGATCAGTCATACGCAGGCATGCCTGGCTCAAGGAACAAGCCTTGCCTGATCATGTCAAAGCTAAATTACTAGACGCCCCTCTTCAAAAGGATGTACTATTTGGTGCTAATGCTGAGGAGGTATTAAGGAAAATGGAGGAAAAGGCTAAATCAATGCAAACTGTGAAATAATTTCTACAGGTTCAACCCCACGTTTAGTAGAAATTGGCCTTCCAAAAATTGGTCCTTTCCTGCCACAGACAGACCCCAAAGAGGCAGATACAGGCACCCGAGGGGCAGAGGACAATCCCAAGGATCGTATAGAGGCAGACAATGGCAAGCTCCTACACAAAGAGGTGGTGAGGACAACTCGCAATCTTTCAGAAAGCAAACCCAATGACTTTCCCCTTTGCATGCCAACCAGGTCTCAAATGGCAGCCCCCTTAGGAGGAAAGTTGGCATTATTTTCAAAAAATTGGCATATTGTCACAAAGGACAAATGGATCCTGGACATTATAAACAGAGGCTACAAATTCCATTTTCATACCCTTCCAAAAGTGAGAGGCATGCCAAACCTGCCACACAATCAAAGGGCAGAGGCACAAAGGCAAATTACAGATCTCATAAACATGAAAGCTATTCAAGAGGTACCTACGCACGAACAAGGTCAAGGTTTTTATTCCAGGCTATTTCTGGTGCCAAGGAAGGGAAAAGATTGGAGACCTATTTTGGATCTATCCATCCTAAACGCATTTCTACTCGTGCCAAAGATCTATCCATCCTAAACACATTTCTACTCGTACCAAAATTCAAGATGCTCACTCTACAGCAACTTCTTCCCATGCTGGGCAAGGAGTCTTGGCTGGTAACATTGGACCTCAAGGAGGCATACCTGCATGTCCCAATCAGACAAAATTGCAGAAGGTACCTCAGATTTCTTGCAGGTTCAACCCATTATCAATTATCTGCATTGCCCTTTGGCTTATCTACTGAGCCCAGAGTATTCACGAAATGCCTGGCATCAGTAATTGCCTACTGCAGACTTCAAGGGATACAAATATATCCCTATTTGGACGACTGCCTGATCCAAGCGGACAGCAAGCACACTCTTATGAAACATCTGGCTTATGTAATAATGTTATTGAACTCTCTGGGATACACAGTCAACAAAAAGAAATCAAGGCTAATACCCTCTCGGAAGATAATTTTCCTGGGTGCCAATTTGGGCACAAACACCCAGATGGCCTACCTCACGCCAGAGAAGCAGGGGCAACTAATTCAATACTTCAGAACACTAGCAAATTGCACCAGGCTGACTGCAAGGAAAATCCTGCAGGCTCTGGGATTCATGGCATCTTGCATCTTACTAATCCCATGTGCAAAGCTGCATATGAGGAAACTACAATGGTACCTGAAAAACATATGGTCTCAACACAGCCACAGTTTGGAAACAATACCACTAATTCCATGTTTGCAAAAGGAATTTCTGTGGTGGGCTCAAGCATGTCAAACAAACACAGGTCTTCCATTCAGCAAGCCTCAAGCAAATCAAGTCATCACAACAGACGCCACGGACTACGCCTGGGGGGCGCATATGACAGATCGGTGCATTCAGGGCAAATGGTCCCAAAAAGAAAAGCACCTTCACATCAATCAAAAAGAAATGCTAGCAGTAATAAATGCTAGTATAGCTTTCAAGGACCTTCTACAACCAGGTCAACCATTGATAAGAATGGACAACACCACAGTTATGTGGTACATAAACAAGCAGGGAGGAACACATTCTTACTCCCTATGCAGACTGGCCATTTCACTTTGGAACATGGCCATGGACTTACAAATGGAACTACAAGCACAGTACTTGCCAGGCAAGGAAAACACGCTGGCAGACAACCTAAGCAGGAATATGACAGATCCACACGAATGGAAGTTGCATCCGAAAGTTTTTACAGAAATAATCCAAGAATGTGGAAGGCCAGACATAGATCTCTTTGCCTCCCACAAAAATCATCAATTGACAAAATTCTGCTCAAGGATCTTCCATCCAAAAGCCTGGAGAGTGGACGCTCTCTCTTTCAGTTGGACATCAATGGCAGTTTATGCCTTCCCACCTCTTCCTCTGCTGCCCAAAGTTCTATTGAAGACCAGAGCAGACAGACCAAAGATGATCCTCATTGCTCCGGACTGGCCAAGGCAACACTGGTACCCACTCCTGAGGTGCCCGACGCATTCCCCACCATGGACCCTGCCTCTAATGCCTCCTCTTCTGACTCAGCACAGCTTCAAAACTCTTCACAGTCAGCTAAAAACACTCAATCTAGCCGCATGGAAGATTCCTTAGCATCACAGCAGGCCCTACTCCCCAAGGAGGTGCAGGATGTCATTTTGGAGGCCAGAAGGCCATCAACTAGAAAAGCTTACTCCGCAAAATGGAAACGTTTTTGTGTCTGTAATGAGAAAAAGGGCCAGGACCCTAGAAAACTGAATTTACCTCACATACTACAATATTTGGCTGAACTGCTAAACAGTGGACTTTTTCTCCTCCATCAAAATCCATGCCTCAGCCATTTCTGCAGAATACAACACTGATCCACCTTTATTCTCTCACCCTCTCTTAAGACAGTTCCTCAGAGGGGCTAAGAATTTAAGACCTCCAAGGAAACAACCAATACCTGCTTGGGATCTTAATTTCATTCTGGAAAAACTGACCTTGCCTCCCTTTGAGCCAGCTGCCTCATCAGATTTGCAATATTTGTCCTGGAAAACAGCTTTCCTTCTGGCTATCACCTCAGCTCGTAGAGTTTCAGAACTACAGGCTCTCATGGCTGTCCAGCCTTTTATCATCTTCCATCAGGACAGAGTTTCCTTACGAACCAACCTGTCCTTTATGCCTAAAGTGGTATCCAGGGTAGCTTTAAATCAGGCCATACATTTACCTACTTTTATCCTAATCCTCAAAACAAAGGGAGAGATTACTACATTCCTTGGACATCCACAGACAACTGCGTTATTATTTGGGC